>NW_024387173.1:61577-350019 GCF_900408965.1 Simochromis diagramma
ACTAAGTTAACCCTTTAGAGCCGATTGGAGCGGACACGCTCTTGTTTGCGTAACTATTTTTAAATCCCAGTAGCACTGCAACCACGTAAGGTAGCGCAAAATTTTTTTTTGCATATGAAACCGGAGGAGTTGTACTTACATCTTATGCCATCAGCTTGTCCTAGGTCACGGTTTCCTTCCACATAAAGCTTTGCAAAAACTGCCTAAAAAGCGCTTGCAGGAACAAAAACATAATATTCCAGAAACACGCTTTGCCGATCCGATCAGCTGTTCATAACACTTCCTACGTTGGAATAGACGTCAGCGCGAACTTTTGCATTTCCGCCATTACCTGCCCGAAACCGGAAGTGACGTCATTTTGGCGGAAATGTAGTCTTTTTTACCATCAGGGCCTCAGGGCCTATAATGGTCTTTTCAAAAGTTATCTTTGACTTTATGACTTTGTGTCGTTTCTGGGATGCTTAGGACTCATATTGCACTGCTGGAAATAGTTTATTTTGATGCATATGCTGCTTTTTTGCAAATTTGCAGTATAATATTATTTTCGTTTTTCCTGCAGTGTATAAAAATTGGTGTATTTCAAAAATAAAACTATGAAGACACTCAAAATAAATTTCCTGTGGTGGGAAACTATTTTGTGCAACTTTTTTGTATTTACAGTTTTGAGGGATAAGCCTCTTAAATTTCTCTAACTACAAATATATGTTAAAAAAGCAAAAACGATTTTCAATTTTTTTGTAGTTTATTGCACTTTTTTGCAATTTATGTAATTACTATGCACTTAATGAATACATATTATTAAAATCTGGGCTATAATGGTTGTATTAATAGCAACTTGAAATGCTCCCAAAAATGGCTCCACAGCATGTAAAAATATAATATAAGCTCTGGCGGACTTGGTTCTATGGTAGGTCTTAAAGGGTTAACTGCTAAGCAGAGGACAACATATCGGGGGTACATGATGGATTCGAGGCTGTTTTCAGCGTGCTTAAATTCAACATGCGCAGACAGGGAGATAATCAGAAAGGGGATGCTTTTTTTGTGACTGCGCTCTACGCACAAGCACAACACTGCAACTATGGAGTGCTACATGATGAGCTGATACGCGACAGGCTTGTTGTCGGTCTCACGGACAAACGGCTGTCAGAATGCATGCAGCTTGACTCAGATTTGACCCTGCAGAAGTCTATCAACATATCAACATAAAGTCAAACATAAGCACAGCTGGACTGGCCATCAGGCATATCGGGCATTCGCCTGGTGGGCCGATGATATTTTTTTGTTCTCATGAGCTTTTTTGTTGTTTTTTTTATTTTTTGTAATGGTATAAACAATAAAAGGTGGTGGATTGGCCAATGTGTCATGATTGACCCTCGGCTGGACCGTTTACAGCCGAGGACGTCGGACACACCCTCCCGTTTGCTTGGGCAGCGGCTCTGAAACCAATCTTATCATGGACAAACAGAAGAAAATGGTTTTGCGGTATCCATATTGAGGTTAAAAAGAACGTGATTTGTTCCGTTCTTCAGTTAGAATGAAAATAAGACACAAAGCTGGAGTTATTCTGTCTTTATGCTGCACAGCTGCCTCTTCTTCTGTCATTCTCTTCCTCTCCTGTTGCTACTTCAATCATGAAACTGATCAATGATCAGCTGATTGGCTTTTCTGTTGCAAGTTCCGTCTCTCTTGTTTGTTTATCGCCCACTTTGTGACAGAAAGAGGAAACCTGTGGATGTCATGCTAAACAACAGCAGTACGGTTAAGCTTGATAAGCTGTTTTTAGAATTTATTTAATATTACTTTCAGGTATCAGCTGATATTTGCTGGAGCCACAGCCGTAAAAGCTGCTGGTCATGATATCTGTTTGGATATCTGGTGAGAGGGAAACATGAAGATGAAACCAGGAGATGTCCTTCCCACATCGCAAGCAGGTCTGGCCCGGATCTGGTATCAAGCTGGCATTTCTGACTGACCGGTGTCATGGCAGGGTGTATGTCAACCAGATGTGGGCCAGGTCCGGCAATGATGGCAATATTTATGTTCCTATTTTCCTATTTTAGTTAGAAGACCCAAATGCCATGTTGCAATACTATACTGCTATGGTAGCCAACATTACAAATGCAGGTTTGACAGGTTTGTGAGTGTACACTTTAGCCAAAACCTAGTGACGGTTTGCTCATCTTTGCCAGTGCATGGCTGTAGCTCAGGAGGTAGAGCAGGTCACCCACTGATCGGAAGGTTAGTGTCAAGTCTGAATGTGTATGAATGTAGTTAGGAAGCGCACAGTTTAGAGAAAGTGTGTGATTGGGTAAATGTGGCATGTTGAGCAATCTGGGAGAATAAAAAGTGCTGTATAAGAGTCAGTCCATTCACTGTCTGATCAGAGTTTTGTCATTTTACTTTTGCACTATTATGCACATGTTGTTTATTACATGGCTTGATTAAGGTAGACATTAGGCTGACATCTGGGTCCAGAGTTGAAACTGTTCGGGGCCAGCACAGGGCCAGCAGTGTGCGTGCAACTGGCCCGTGGCTGCACACAACTTACACATGCCCACATACCGCAAAGAATTCATTCATTCATTCATTTATTAATGAATGATGACCCTTTGGTGGCCCAAATCATGTGTCGGCACTGGTGGTTGCAGACACAGTACCAGGGAAGAGGGGCACAAAGAAAATACTTTTCTTTCTTATTGTCATTTTAATTCTCTATCTTTTAATAAATAATCATCTGAATCTTGCAACCAAAGTGGTTCATCTGATGTAACATGTATAGCAATTGTCATGGTTTAGGGGGGGCAACCGTGTGGAATTTTAAAAAGGACCCAGATACGGACACTGCTGTGACAACAAACAAAAGGCAGTGATGGCACGAACAGAACTAAGCAAACCCAAACGGGAAAAAACTAAGAGCTAATCTACAAGCCAGAAACACGAGGGAATGGAAAGCTGAGTGACATGACAAGAAGGCAGAACTGTACTGAGAAAACACAGACGGACCAGTAACACGCACAAGAAAACACACACTATAAATACACACAGGAGGGAGACACGGCTGAACCGAATTAACACGTTGAAATAGGGAGGGTGCAAAACTGGAACACTCTGACAGCAGACATGGACCTTCAAAGTAAAACAGGAAATACACAGACTGGACTCAGAGACACGGTACAGATAAAAGAACACAGGGAACACATGGGCAGACACTAAACAGGGAGCACAGAACCAAAACGCTATGAACTAAAAAGTCTAAACCCAAATACACAAACACAAAAAACTAGAACATAAGATCATAATAGTAAACGCTAGGTCAGTTGACCCAGAACCATGACAGAAATCATACATATATACCAACAAGACAGTGTACATCAGTGTCACAACAGCTTTTGTTTTCATTCAAAGGCTTTATGGATTTTCCTATAATATCTGGTTGGCAGGTCCGATTTTTTGTCCCAGTCCAGCTCTGGATGTAAGTCTGCTACTATAAAAAAAATCTACAGACTGGTGGTTGTCAAGCTTAAACGTGGGTTCCAGAAAGACAGCGAGAAAGTGTAAAGTGCCATAAATGTAGTGGCACTTCATCCTGTTCATAGCAAGATTGTCCAGCAAATGAAGTAAAATGCCAAGCATGTGGGAAAAAAAGGACATTACACGCAAAACCGTGCATGAGGTCGAAGATGAAAAACATGCCTTGTTCCTAGGCAGTGTTATGTGTGATGGATGGTGGACAAGCATAAATAACAAAAAGTTGTCATTTAAAAGTGACACTGGTGCTGATGTTACAGTCCTACCCCTTAAAGTGTTTAATGAACCGCTACCAGTCTCTCTACAAAACAACCAAGGCTCTGCTGGGACCGGGGAGGAGATTTTTGGTCATTGGTGTTAGCGAGCTTGCACTGAGAAAGGAAGAAAAAGAAATAACGGAGGATGCAAAGCATTACTGGGAAAACCTGCATTAGCAAGATGGAGCTTGTGACCCGGCTGCAGAGCCAACTGATTGGTGCTCAGGCATGGTTGGTGGTACCAAAGAAGACAGGAGCCCGTGCGCATGTGTTGACCTTACAACACCTAAATGAGTCTGTGTGTTGAGAGAAGTACATACTGCTATCGGTGAATGACATTTTTGGCAGATTGGCTGAAGCCAGCATGTTCAGCAAGCTGGTTGCTAACATGGGGTTTTGGCAAATACCTCTGATGGAAGATTCAGTCAAATATACCACTTTCATCAAGCCAGTTGGGTATTACTAACTTAAAGACACTGCACTTTGTGATTGCTTCAGCACCATAACATTTCCAGAACACGATGGTCACAGATGGCAAGGAAGGTGAGGTTTGCCACATGGACGATGTGCTGGCAGAACACAAGACGAGCATGACTCTGTGCTAGGCAGGATCTAAAAAGCTGGCATCACCTTGAACACTGACAAGTGTGACATCGCAAAACAGCAAGATGACATTTTTAGGTCATGTTCTGTTGGCCAGCGCTATCTGTTGCTTGCGCTGGGTTTGCTTGCGCTGGCAAGCAAACCCAGGCAGTGCAGGAGATACTGTCACGATCTGCGTGGCAGATCGTCGGGAGGAGGAGGATTTGGACCCCATACGCAAGCACGGACAATAGCGTAGTGAGAAAATTTATTAACAATGAAAGGCAAAATCAAAACCAAAGCAGAGCATGCAGGGAGGTATGCTAAAGAAAACCTAAACTGGGGAACAGCTATAAAATAACAATGAAAAGAACAAAAACCTGCAATGAGAAACTTGAAAACCTGAGACGTGAAAACCTTGGAACATGGAGACGCACACGGCAGAAATACAGGGGTTGACACACAGACAAACCAGCAACTAACACAGTGAAACACAAGGCTTAAATACGCAGATGGATAATGAGGGAATGAGACACAGAAGGGGAACACAGCTGAGAGGAACGAGACCTAACGACACAAGGGGAGCAAAGCTAGAAACACAGACATCAGACATGAACATGAACCTTCAAAGTAAAACAGGAAACAAGAAACAAAGATGCAGACTGAGAGGCAGACAGAATATAACACATGTAACTCAAACAATACATGAGACAATAAATCCTTAAACACAAATAAACAGAAACATGGAACTCTAATAATAATAATAAACAAAGCACCAGAGAACCAAATGATAATTCAAAAAATAAACCAAAACATAAGAACTTAAAATGCTGGGTCAAACTGACCCAGAACCATGGCAGATGAAGGAACCACAGAGCGTGGGTTATGAAGCTTTTTGGGAATGATTAACCAGCTTGGAAAAATTTTTCCCACAGCTGACTAAGAGAGACAAACTAACATAGACTTGCTATTTAAGAGAAACTGCTGAGTGTTTCTTGACCTGGAACACAAGGTGACATCACCAGTGTTAGCCATGTATGACCCAAGCTGTGAATGCAAGGTGTCAGCGAATGCATCATCTAATGGCTTAGGGCAGGGGTCGGCAACCTGTGGCTATAAAAAATAAATTGTAAAAGTATTTAGCTGAAGTGCATTTTATTTCTGCTAGTTCTTTTTTAACTTGTAGTCCTAAATTTGGGAGATTATCGTGGGTGATCGTGGCTCAAGAGTTTGCAGTTCGTCTTGTAATCGGAAGGTTGCCAGTTCGAGCCCCAGGTTTGACAGTCTCGGTTGTTGTGTCCTTGGGCAAGACACTTCACCTGTTGCCTACTGGTGGTGGTCAGAGGGGCCGATGGCGCCAGTGTCCGGCAGCCTCGCCTCTGTCAGTGCGCCCCAGGGCAGCTGTGGCTACAATGTAGCTGCCATCACCAGTGTGTGAATGTGTGGATGACTGAATGTAGTGTAAAGCGAAACACTCGCGGAAGCCGGTGTACCCGCTGAAACGCCATGCATTTATCGGGACTTTCAACCCCAGGTAGGCTTAGCGAAAGTTTGTTAAATTAAAATATGCATTCAGAAATTTTAAAACACAAGATATGGGATGAGGTGAATTCTAAGAAATTTGTTTTACTTCACAGGTTAATTAGAGTTAAGACTCTTGTTAGATAATATTTCGTACAGGTTACCCCCCCCCCCCCCCCCCAAACCCCATCTCCATAGAGACTGTGTCAGCTCCCAAACAGACAAAAAACAAACTAAAAACCAGCAATAAACAACTTAAACATAAAAAAAAATCACAAAGAAAGAACAATACAGTATCCACATCCGAACCAAAGAGTAAAACAGTGAAATGTGGATTATTAAATATTAGGTCTCTCTCCTCCAAGTCTCTGTTAGTACATGACTTAATAATTGATCAACAAATCGATTTACTCTGCCTTACAGAAAACTGGTTGCAGCAGGATGATTATGTTAGTTTAAATGAAGCTCAGATAAAATAATTATTGTGGGTGATTTTAACATCCATGTAGATGCTAAAAATGACAGCCTCAACATGGCATTTAATCTGTTATTAGACTCAATTGGTTTCTCTCAAAATGTAAAAGAACCCACCCACCACTTTAATCACACTCTAGATCTTGTTTTAACATATGGCATAGAAACTGAACATTTAACAGTGTTTCCTGAAAACCCTTTATCACTTTATCACAGTAGATGTCTTTCTGAAAGCGCTGTAACTAAGTTTAAGAATATAATCCACCCACTGTTATCATCTTCAATGCCCTGTACCAACATAGAGCAGAGCAGCTATCTGAACGCTACTCCAACAGAGGTCGATTATTATAATTTTACCTCCTCACTACGTATGACTCTGGATACTGTAGCTCCTGTGAAAACTAAGGCCTCAAATCAGAAAGTACCTGACTCTGTGGTATAATTCTCAAACCACGGAGAATTATAGTTATCTGCTTTAGGCAGATAACTGCCTACGAGTTATCTGCTCGTAAGCCGCCTATGAGCAGATACGAGCAGATGACTCGTAAGCTGGAGAGGAAATGGCGTGTCACAAATTTAGAGGATCATCATTTAGCCTGGAGAAATAGTTTGCTGGTTTATAAGAAAGCCCTCCGCAAAGCCAGAACATCTTACTATTCATCACTGATTGAAGAAAATAAGAACAACCCCAGGTTTCTCTTCAGCTCTGTAGCCAGGCTGACAAACAGTCAGAGCTCTGTTGAGCCAACCATCCCTTTAACGTTAACTAGTAATGACTTCATGAACTTCTTCACAAATAAAATTTTAATCATTAGAGAAGAAATTACCAATAATCATCCCACAGATGTAATATTATCTACAGCCAGGGGCGATTTTAGCCCTGGCTGTAGATAATATTATGAATCTACATCACCCCCAATCAAATGGGATGATGTAGACCAAAGCACCCCCAAAGATTTCTTACTTTTTTTGACAATATTTGCTGTTTGTGGGACACACTAATAAAAATATAAAAAGCTACTTTCAGTACCATTGATATTCATTTAGACTCTTTTTCTCCAATTGATCTTTCTGAGTTAACTTCAATAATTGAGGGCGATAGTGGCTCAAGAGTTGGGTGTTCGTCTTGTAATTGGAAGGTTGCCGGTTCAACCTCCGGCTCGGACAGTCTTGGTCGTTGTGTCCTTGGGTAAGACACTTCACCTACCGCCTACTGGTGATGGCCAGAGGGGCCGATGGCGCGATATGGCAGCCTCGCTTCTGTCAGTCTGCCCCAGGGCAGCTGTGGCTACAGCTGTAGCTGCCTCCACCAGTGTGTGAATGTGAGAGTGAATGAATAGTGGAATTGTAAAGCGCTTTGAGGGCCCCGAAAAGCGCTATATAAATGCAATCCATTATTATTATGTCCTTCACTTATGTTGCCTCAATTTGATTTGCCATCATGACGGTACAATTGTGAACAGTTTTTGCCGACAGAGGCATATCTTTTACTTGTTTGATTATCTTGTCTGTATCTGAAAAGTCGCCAAAAAGTTAACTAGCAACATCAAGCTGTCCCCTACAGGATATTTCAATGCAAATGTAGTATGGCGTGTGTCGAAGTGGCGCTTTATATCTGACCATTTCATCGATCCAATTTTATCATTGCATATTAGACACACTGCAGAACCTGCTCTCTCCACATAGGTGAATTCCTCTGTCCATTCCTGCTGAAAAGTACGATATTCGTCATCTTTTTTTCTTTTAGCCATCTTCGATAAAAGGGTTTCTGCAATTAGCTAGCTGACTACTCGATTAAAAGGAAGGACGTTTACTTCCTGACCTCACAATGACCCATGTATGTTACGCATTATCCAATAAAAATTTGGTGTTGTCTCGGAGGACAGCTGTGATTAGCTCCAGCCATCCACAACCATCAACATGAGCAGTAGAAAATGAATTGATTGAAATACATGGGAATGTTTTATATTTTTAACATCATATTTCTTTTATTGTTAAAGATTTGCCTGCGAGCCAGATGCAGCCATCAAAACAGCCACATCTGGCTCACGAGCCATAGGTTTCCGACCCCTGCTCTAAACAATCAAGAAGAAATTTACAGTAAAACACCAAACATACACGCTAAAAAACTGACTCACTGTTCTCTGTTTAATGTAATGGGGATTTTTTCTGTTTTGTTTTTGTTTCATAATTCCTCAAAGACAGTTTCTTTGCATCTGATTTGTTAAAGTTTTATGTTTATAAGTACACCAAGCCTTAAAGCTGGTTGTGTCAAAGCAGAGTCCTGGATTTCTTGGGTTTGCTTGCCTTCAGTTTATTTTTTTCCTTAATGTTTTTAAGAGCCACACTGGAAAGGAGTCAAGAAAAGAGAGCCTCACTGGTTGATGTTATCCTCATGTAAAAGCTGCACAATTTGCAGAAAGCCATGGACACCCATACTTAACAGTGCTCCGAATTGTTTAAAATCTCCTCTACACACCAGCTGCTGCTTTTCTTGTTTGCCTGAGTAACTTACTGTGTGTGGGTGTGTTAGTATGTGAAGGTGTTGTGATGTTTAGTTATGAGCCATTTTTGTGTTTCTGCCCATGTATCTATGTGAATATGCTTGATCAATCATGCTGATACGCAAGTTATTTGCATAAAAATGTAGTTTCACCATTTTACATGAGGACATTTTAGGCTGGCACAAATCAGCTGCAGTGCATTTAAATATATTTTCAATTACATGTTAGGAATGTGGTCTCTCTTCAGCTCTTCCCAGGAGGGTGGCACGGATGCCCCTCCGGTGGTCCTTCTTGGGCTCTCGCACTCTGGGGCCTCTGGATGTCTGGGGCCTGGATCTCCTCCATGCCTGCTTCATGCCCTGGGGGACGGGGCTATGGCTCTCTACATCCTCTAGCAGACCATTACATGGGGAAACCTTTTGAATACAAGCGCGCTGATCCACACAGGTGTGCACACGGGTGTTCACTGTTCATAGACATAAACTACACCTCTATTGGCTGCTATTTCCAGGCACATTGTGCGCTGTCGGTCCTGCTTGCTACACAACAACATTCAATATTTAGTATTTACTGCTGTTTACACTTAGCTAGATTAACGTGATGGTGTTGTGTTTAGTATGTTGCTCTGTTTTTTTGCTTGTTTTCTCTTCTTTTTCTCTCAACAGGTGATCCAGGAGATTTTTTTCCTCTTCTTTCTCTTTTTAAGTGCCCTTTCTCACTGTCCCTCTTCCCTTCTGTTTTTCTTTTACTTCATCGTTCTTTCTCCCTTTCCTATCCCTCAGTCATGTCTGTCCCGTCTGTAACAACTGAAAATAAAATAAAATAAATAATAACAACAAAGGTCGATCAAATGGACCAATACGGCAAGGCCGTGATGATCCATTTGGCAACGTAAATCCATTGGGTATCCTTGTTGGTCTTCAGACAACAATTCTGACGGCTAAAGAACCAAATGGGACAGGAAAAAAAAAAAAAAAAAAAAAAAAAGAAAAAAAAAAAAGGAATGTGGTCTCTGTGGTGAGCCACACTGTCATTTCTGCTTGTACTCTTAGAACAGGATTCTGTCATTTGACAAGACAGAGTTAGATGGCAAAATATTAATAACGCCATGCTAAATATCAAAATGCTCCATGTACAGTAGGTTAGAAAAAGTATGTAAAACCCCACTACAGCATCTCCAAATGCTAACCTTAGCTGAGCCTCAGCTAATTTACAAATCAAAACTGAAGGTGTGAAGATAAGCTACGCTTATTTTGAGTTTGTTATCTACACGACGCATCTGCTGATGCGATTGTTGCCTCAAAAAAAGAGCTCTGGGAAAGCTGGAAATATAATCTGAAAGAGCTTTGACATGCATCTGAAACATTAACTGTCTGTAAATGAAGAGATATCAACAGTGTACTAGTAGATGAAAGCTAAAAGAATAAAAAATAAAAGAATAATGATGACTTTTTGTGCTCTGCTTGTATATGGCAAATGCATATCTATTTAAACAGTTCCCCTGGCAAGTAATCACTGAATCCTGAGTAAAAAACCATTAAAGAAAAACTTGACAGAACACACTATACTGCAAACTGACAGAAAAATGTCAAACACTGTACAGTGGAGGAAACATGATGGGTCCAGGTTGATTTGTTGCTTTTGACCCCATGTACCTTACATGATTGATGGAGAAAATTAAGTTTATCAAGTTGTTTTGTGTATTTTTTCTCACCTGAACAAACAACACCAGCGTCCTCGCCATGTCCACAGTTGTGTGTCCCAAATCCATTGTGTCCACACTCAATTAGAGAACTTTCACTTCCTGAACAGGCCACGTCATCAAGCCAGATTTTCCCACTTCCTGGACCAAAGTGAGCAGATGCAGTGGCCTCCACTGCTGTCCCGCAGCCGAGCTGTCTACAGACCACTTTTGCATCATTTAAGTCCCAGCCATCATCACAGACTGTTCCCCAGTTTTTCCTGTGGTAGATTTCTACTCTTCCAGAGCACAGAGTGGACCCAGACCCAGATAATCTGATCAGACCTATCAGGCACAAGGCATCATTATATTTTAATTTTCCTTCCTTTAATTTTCCATTAAAGCAACTAAGTTGCTTTAATGCTATTGATTGATATTGTTGAGTTAATTTTTTAATCGACACTGCGACTGTTTAATCAGTAATAACAAAGAAACCAAATACTATAATTTCATAAGTGTTTCTGCTCACCTGAACAGACGACACCAGCATCTTCACCATGGTTACAGTTGTGTGTCCCGAATCCTCTGTGCTGACACTCAGTTAGAGAACTTTCACTCCCTGAACAGGCCACATCATCAAGCCAGATCTGTCCACTTCCTTGACCAAAAACAGCAGATGTAGCACTCAGGGCTGTTCCACAGTCTAAGTATCTGCAGATCACTTCAGCATCCTTTAAGTCCCAGTCATCATCACAGACTGTTCCCCATGCACTACTGTGGTAGATTTCTACTCTTCCAGAGCACTGAGTGGACCCAGACCCAGATATTCTGATCAAACCTATCAGGCACAAGACATCATTATATTTTAATATTCCCTGAAACTGAAGTCAGACTTTATGCATATTATACAAGAACATGATGACCTGTAATACCTTTTCTCACCTGAACAGACAACACCAGCGTCCTCGTCATGTCCACAGTTGTGTGTCCCAAATCCATTGTGTCCACACTCAGTTAGAGAACTTTCACTTCCTGAACAGGCCACATTATCAAGCCAGGTTTCTCCAGTGCCTTGACCAAAGTGAGCAGATGAAGTGGCCTCCACTGCTGTCCCACAGCCCAGCTGTCCACAGACCACCTTAGCATCACTTAAGTCCCAGTCATCATCACAGACTGTTCCCCACGCACTGCTGTGGTAGATTTCTACTCTTCCAGAGCACCGAGTGGACCCAGACCCAGATAATCTGATATGAGCACCTAGTCACAGGCACATTTGCTTAAAGAGTGTTAGTGTTTCTTTTTTGTTATTTGGCCATGGCAAAAATCAAACACATTTACCAACAATAATAATTATGAAAGATAACATACTTTGTATCATTTAAATTCTGAAGAAACCAAAAGAAACCCAATCAGCATAACCCAGCCCAACTTTCCTTCTTGTCCTTCAGTTTGGCCCAGTTATAGTGACTGGGTCACAGAGTTGTTCATCTAAACAGAGAAAGATACATTTATTCAACACAATTTATTAGAACAATATCTCACCTGAACAGACAACACCAGCGTCCTTGCCATGTCCACAGTTGTGTGTCCCAAATCCTCTGTGTTCACACGCAGTTAGAGAACTCTCACTTCCTGAACAGGCCACATTATCAAGCCAGATTTGTCCTGTACCTTCACCAAAGTGAGCTGATTGATAGACACTCTCTGCTGCCCCACAGCCCAGCTGTCTGCAGACCACTTCAGCATCATTTAAGTCCCAGTCATCATCACAGACTGTTCCCCAGGAGCCACTGTGATAGATTTCAACCCTTCCAGAGCACCGAGTGGACCCAGACCCAGCTAGTCTGATCTGACCTATCAGCACATAATATAAACTGTATTTAATATTTTCTTCAAGTTGAAATATTCATATGAGACACATAAGAAGAAACTTACCTGCCGCAGGTGTGGAGGACGCAAAGAGACAAGAAACTGTTGAAGAGGAAAACATGGGATTGCTTATGATATAAAGTTAGTTAAAAATAATGTAACTAATGTTATCATTTATAAAAATAAAAAAAAAGACAAAAACTGAAAACTGAGTCTTAAAGATGTATTCATTACTGCTTCTGTATCAGAGTTATTATAGTTTTGTATCTTTTTACTTTTTGTTCTTAATTTTTCTTTTGTACCCCGCCTCTCGCCCTATGACAGCTAGTATAGGCTCCAGCGCCCCCCGCGACCCTGAAAAGGATAAGTGGAAGCAAATGGATGGAATGGATGTTCTTAATTTATTTTCACTTTAGCTTCCAGAGTTTAATTTCTTATTTCAGTTTCTTTTTTATTATTTGAACATGATGCAACTTAGTTTAGTTTTAATTGATTTAGGAAAATCACTACAGGTGTTACAATGAACAAACATAATCTTTTGAAAGCAGTTCACTCGGGCTTGTAGACTCAAGTTTCAAGTCTACTAATGCCTCATCGGGCAAGTTGTAATAAAATTCCTACTAAAACTAATTATATTCCATCTAAATTTTTATTTTAGTTTAGTTAACTAAAAGATTTTATTTTTTACATATAGTTTTAGTTAACTATAATATTCTTGATCTGTACAATATAAAGAAAAACATTATACGAAAGGAAGATTTTCTTACCAAGGGTAAAGATGTGAAGCACCTTCAGCTGCCCCATAACTGACAAACAAAAGCTGCTTCATGTTATTTATTAGAACCCGGTGGCAGTAAAATGAACTTCCCCTTTCGATTTCCGGTGTTTTTCCTCTTTTTTCTTTTTTTAATCTCACATGCATCCGCAGGGTATTCAAACAAAGCAGCTGTAAGGCTTGAAGTTCACACACATGATTACGTGTTGTGTAATGTTGCATAACAAAGGCAAAAATAATGCTAATGATTAATCGAGTGCCTCGCAGTCCATTGCTACACAGCAAAAATGCCAGTGTTGATTTTTCAGTGTTAGTAGAATTCAACAGAGTTCCGAGTTAGTTCAACACTTAATCGAGTTAAAATAACACATCGGGAGTTGATTCCTGAAAAGTGTTAGTGTGGATTTTAGTCGTTACTGCATTTTAACACTGTGGGTGTTAAATTAGACCACGCCTTCATTTCCTGTGGAGCTTCGCATTTCAGAATCTTCGGTCGCCATTTTTTCTTGCTGCTGCGGTAAGTTTTATTCAGTTAAATATTAAGTTTTAGATTGATGTTAGAACAAGTAACATGATAACTAGTAAAAAAAAAGTATTTATATCAAAATACATTATCTTTAAGTGTCATATTTGAATTTTAACTGTTTTTGTTTAGCTAGAACTCTGCAAAGTACCAGTTACTTTTCTAATATTCATTTAGCATAATCTGGCTGTTGGCAGACTGTAATGAATATTACTTGTTAATATATGTCACAGTTTTTATTAAATGCCTTTTATTTATTTTCGAATTAAACTGCCAAAGCCTTAGGGTCAGTGGTATCAAACTCGCGGCCCAGAGGCCACTTACGGCCCACGTCAGGTGAGGTGAAGAAGTATAATGCAATTTGGCCCTTAAAGTGACTTTTTTTTTGTCATTAGCCAAAAATGATATAATATGAAGGCAATAACGGCAGAGTGTTACGGGCCCTCATGGGCAGTGTAGTCCGTGCTGCAGGGAGAACGTGTGGGACTGCCCCTCCCGTGTGTGTTTGAGCGTGAGAGAGGGAGAAAGTAGGAGCTGTTACCGAGAAGAAATGGAAGAAGAAAGCATGTAAATATAATAATAACCACTGCCGCCAAAATAAGTGCCTGGTTGTAAGAAAGCTGCTAAGACTCGACTGTACACTGTGTTCGCTGACAGTAAAGCTACAAGCCCGACAACCCGACGTATTAGCCAGAGGTGTCATTACCACGGTTCAGAGCCGCGGACCTGGCCGAGGTAACAAGAGAGTACAAACATGTGGAGGGATTGGCTTTGTTAGGTCAGTGAGAGGCAAAAACTAATGTGAACACTTATTTCTGCATTTTTATTTTGTTAAATATGAACAAAATTACAGCAGAAGTGCTGCAAAGTGTCTGACCAGAAAGAGAGGACCATTGTGTTCATTTGGTAGTTCAATTAAAGGCATCGGTTAGTTAAGAGCGAGAGGGGGGGAAATGCGGTTCTGTCTTGTTATACAATTTTTGAAATTTAAAAACGAACAAACCAAACGCTACATTGTCAGGAATATTTGTGGGTGTTTTCTTTGTGGTTTCTGTTTTTTTGAAGTAGCCCTCCAATGAGATGACAGTTCAATTAAGTTTGAGACCCTGCCTTAGGTGAACTAGGATGCTTAAGGGTAACCTGAGAGTATTTTTACATTATAATGGCCCCTACATCTTGTAAATTATGGGAATTTCATTATAGTGCGCATTTCTGTAGCCAGTAGGTATTTTCTTTGTTTATATTTTTTAGATTTCAATTCTTTCATGGTAAATTAAGCATTTTCTAGTCTAAAAATGAATAACAGGGTTATATTAGGGTTTGTTAGAGAGTGGGGAGGGGTTTTATGGCTTAAAATATATAAAAATAATAAAATAGAAATGTGGTTCCTACTAACCCCTGCTATAATTGAGAGAATACTGTATTGCATGTTACACAGCTTGTACTACTTAAATGGACCAAGGATGTTTTTTCTTAACAAAATTAATTTTAGCTCAGTCTAAAGGGACTAGACATGCTAGATATTTTGCAAAGAAATGGTGTTATATGCTGGACCTTATTTTACTCTTGGAAGGTGGTGATATGCTGGTTCCTGAGAAGAGATGAAGTAATCAAAGTCAGTTTTCTTCGCAACTTGTGTTCAAATGTGAGGCCGTTGTCAGGTGATAAATGCGAGGAAGAGGCACTCAACTGACATGAAACATGTCAAAGACAACATGAAGGTGACATTTCAACATGGGCAAAAAGTGTTAAGTGACAGCTGTGTACAGACAGGAACAGGACCCAAGGTGCAGACTCCAGAGACAAACTTAAACCGAAACAGCTTTAATGTTGAACTCAAACATAACATAACTGGAAAAAAATCAAAATAAACTAACACCGGCAGACTGACAAAACACACAGCAAAATAAACGGTAGATCGCGACACGGACACACAGAAAAACACAGGGCTTAAATACACAGAGGGAGCAATCAGGGAATGAGTAACAGGAGGGAAACACAGCTGGGGCAAATCAGGCCTAACGAGACAAAGGAAGCAAAACCAGACACATTAACATGAGACATGGACTTTCAAAGTAAAACAGGAAACATAACAGAGACTGAACAAAAGACAGACTCGCATACAGTCACTATAACAGAGGGAACAGAGACGTGGGACCAGGGCAGACAGGGGAGACAGCAACTAAGGATTACACAGACAGAAAACCAGAACACTAAAACTCTAACCAAACCCCACCCAGAGAACCTTAACTGAGAATAATCCTAAAACCCGTAAAGAAAAGCTAGAATATAATGAAATAACAAAATCAAAGAACCAAAAACACAAAACACTGGGTCAACGACCCAGGGACCCTAACAGTACCCCCCCCCCCCTTAAGGGCTGGCTTCCAGACAGCCCAAACCAGAACACCAAAAACAAAAAAAAACAACCCAACCAGGGCGGGCGGTGGGGGAAAACAGGACGGAGGGCACGAAACAAATGATACACATCGAGCCATAAACCAAAACACAGGGAACAAAGTCCAAAACAACAGCACTAAGGCCCAGGAACAGTCCAAAAGCAAACAAACAAAAGAGCCCATGAAAGGCGCAGAGGCCCAAGCAACAGTCTCAAAAAAGTTCAGGGGGCCGGCCCGGAGGCTGACGGCCCAAGAGCCCAGAGAACAGTTCAGGAGGCTGGCCGGGCGGGAGGCACCGGCGGCGACGTAGTTCAGGGGGCCGTCCATGATGGCAACGACGTCCAGTCATCGGCCGAACAGGACGTGCGGGACGAGCAGGCCGGACGGGACCAGACGGCATGTGGACCTCAGGCGCAGACAAAGCTGAACACTCGGAGGCTGGACCGGGCGGAGCTGCAGAGGCTGGACCGGGCGGAGCTGCAGAGGCTGCAGGCGGAGTGGATGTTGAGGTTGCAGGCGGTGGAGCCGGTGGTGGCTGAATGGCCTCGCCAGAACCGTCAGCAGACACTGGGATGTGCTGGCTGGGTCCTCCCGGACCCCCAGCTGACGAGGCAAGAGGCTGGACGGGCCCCTCCAGCGGAGGCAAGTTGCTGGACGGATGACCGCGGAGAGGAGTGACGGTGGCGTCGCTTCCTTCTAGACGAGGAAATGGAGACCTCCTCCTCATCCTCCGACCACACAGCCGCCAGGAAAAAGGCAGGCGAATGGACAGGCGAACAAGGTCCCGGCTGGTGTGAGGAAGGAGAGGAAGTCTGTAGTGGCGATGAGGCAGAGTGTGTGTTGTCCTGGGGCGGCGGTGGGGAAGATGTAGTGAGTGAGAGAGCAAGCTCACCAGCCCTGACTTGCTCTCTCCAGGCAGTTATGGTGTTCCCCAACTCAGTGTCCTTAGCAAACTGGCTAAGCCGGGGGTTATATTGAATGATGGCCTCCACCGCACTCAGCCCAACTGCCATGGTCCTTAAATCCGGGGACTGGGCGATGCGGTCGAGCAGGCTCACCATCCGCTCCATCTCAGTGTTGTACTCCGAGGAAAAAAAGAGTCTGCGGGGTCCATATTCTGGTCGCGATCTTCTGTTAAGTGACGGCTGTGTGCAGACAGGAATAGGACCCAAGGTGCAGACTCCAGAGACAAACTTAAACCGAAACAGCTTTAATGTTGAACTTTAACATCACATTAACATCACATTAACATCACATTAACATCACATTAACATCACATTAACATCACATTAACATCACATTAACATCACATTAACATCACATTAACATCACAGGAAAAAAATCAAAATAAACTAACACCGGCAGACTGACAAAACACACAGCAAAATAAACAGTAGATCGCAACATAGACACAGAGAAACACAGGGCTTAAATACACAGAGGGAGCAATCAGGGAATGAGTAACAGGAGGGAAACACAGCTGGGGCAAATCAGGCCTAACGAGACAAAGGAAGCAAAACCAGACACATTAACATGAGACATGGACTTTCAAAGTAAAACAGGAAACATAACAGAGACTGAACAAAAGACACAGACTCACATGCAGTCACTACAACAGAGGGAACAGAGACGTGGGACCAGGGCAGACAGGGGAGACAGCAACTAAGGATTACACAGACAGAAAACCAGAACACTAAAACTCTAACCAAACCCCACCCAGAGAACCTTAACTGAGAATAATCCTAAAACCCGTAAAGCAAAGCTAGAATATAATGAAATAACAAAATCAAAGAACCAAAAACACAAAACACTGGGTCAACGACCCAGGGATCCTAACAAAAAGTGGTTCAAGAACCTGCCACAGCTTCTACTGTCCTGTACCTTTTCCCAAGATTTCTGGATACACCTGGCTTGGTAAGGCATAAAATGATTTAATGACCGCTTTGTGGTTCCTTTGTTTGTTTTCTTGTTAAAGTGTTGTTTCTGTTGTTACACTTTGTGTTTAAGATTGACCAAGACTTCACAATGCTGTTTGTTGTGGAGGAAGTGTCTGGTAAGCTCCTTGCAAAGTGGCCAACATTCTTCAAGCCAAAGATCATCAAAGACTGCAAAAATCTGTCTCAGAGTACAGAACTGGATGAGCTGCTCATTTCTGCACAGCGTTACTCTGACGAGGCTGGTAAGTGTAAGTTGGAAATGGTAGATTTTGCATGCCTTTACAGCATTCGCTTAATTCCCACAACACAATATATCACTGGACCATACTGTTAAACCTTTACTACAAATTGGAATACAGCTGTCCATTTTTCTAAATCCCATTGGGTTTCTGTTCATTTCTGTATGGTATGAAAACAAGCTTACAAACATGTTAAACTTGAAATGACATTTAATGTAGTTTGAACACAAAAAAAGTTACATAATCTTCCTATTGTTATGACTCGATATGTACTTCACTTGGTGGCGAGAAGATTTTAAGTCTCCAGAAATGAATTTTTATACCAAGGCACTGGTAAACTGCCTTATTTGAAAAATTATCAGGTGTCTAAAATGTCATCATGGTATTACATAACGTGGAAAAAATGGCTGCTGGGGTCCTTTAAATGACAGTAATTGTGATGATCTTAATTCCTATTCTGTAGTTTGGGATTGCGAGGCGGCTGCCATCTTTTGCTGCTTCACTTGTTACCTCCAACATCTAAGGGAAGGACGCCTTCAAAGATTAGGATCTGGGTGCTGAGCCCAGTCTTGAAATCTTTTGGATTTACTAAATTTACTAAATATTATAGTGAAATAAATATAACATGTCAAAGATGTGCTGCCTCAAGGTTGAAGTCACAAAATAATACTAAAATAAACTTCATAATCTTCATCTCCTCTGCTCTCTCCTCTGTCCTCGTTATAAGAAGAATGTAATCAACATGTGCCAATCAAACTCCACCCAAATAGATCATCTATGGTATAACTCTTATGTATCAATTTACTTTATAAACTGGCCCAATCAGTTATTCAACAAATGTCAGGTTGCAGAAAATCGAATTATTAATGCACAATTTCATGCCACAAGAACTAAACTGTTGATAATGAATGGAGCTACAGGCCAATATTTGATGCAGATGTGGATGTTCATGAGTCAGGATTGTGTTGTGCTGTTATTTCTACTGAATGTCGTGCACAAATGACATCTGTCTTCACTATAACGTGACTCCCTTGTTTGTTAATTTGTGTTTTCTATTTCATTTTGCAGTATTTTATTCTTAGTGTCCTTTAATTTTCACTCTGCTTTTACACTGGTTTTTAAACTATTCTGTGTAGTATCTTCAAATGTCCACTAGATTTCATTACTCCTCTGTGAATGTGGAACACAACAACGTACATGACTTTCTATTGTCTTTCTGTGTATTCACACTCTGAATACACAGATATGCACATCTTTTTCTTCTTAAGGTTACAACAATAATGCACACTATCTACACATACAGTTTACTTATTTCAATAGGTTTTAGTACAATCTTGATATTGGATGGATATAATAACCTCAGATCTTTTATCCAGTTTCAGTTTCAGACCATCCCACTGTAACTATGGTTACTTACTGTGATGCTTGCCACCATCATTGTTGATGTGTTTTAGCTAACTAATGACCTGATTAACCTGCTTTGCAGCACAGCTGCTGGAGTCCCATTGCTGAATCCAGTTTGTCAGACCAGTCAACATAGGCGCTGATGTTACTTTCGAGCTGCCAGAGTGATGCTCAGCTCTGACTGGTTCTGACAGAGACTTTGCCTGTGATAGCCGGCGATCAGATGGCTGAATTTATCTTCACTCCAGTAAACAATTCTTTTATGAGATCCAGGGATATTCAAAAACACATCCAGGGCCCAGGCTAACTTGTCGCCTGCTGTCAGTCACTGTGAATCATTGTGAACAATTTTGCAGCAGGTCTTCAACCTGTTATCCACAAGAACAGAACTCTTTGTCTTCATCTAGTGATCACACTGTAGTATTAACATAGATTGACATTTTTCCTCGATCAATTTGATTTTTGATGTCATTCTACTTACTCTCAACCCTTTAAATGTATTTCTCCGTCCTCATTAGCCTTTGTCATTGTGTTTGTACACAGCTCTTTTGTTTACAGATGCTTGTCATGGCACTGCTACTTGCATACAGCCAGTGAAGATATTTGTAGTTCACTTTAGGATTTAGAAATAAGTTACAAGAAATGTAGAGTATTGTAGAGACACTGACACTGCCTTGGATGTAATAAAGGCCTAAACGTATCTTAAAGTTAGGACTAGACTTTTAGGAGACCCCCCCCCCCACCTTGGGCTGTGAAAGTAGAACAAAGGGAAGCCATAGCTTAGTGGAAATTCCCCAAGGGATACCTGAGTGGGGGTCTCAGTGCTTGTGACCTAATAATCATGTTTTGTAGAGGAGTTTGGTGTACCTTGGGTGTGGGGAGATGGCCTTAACGCAGGACTCGTGGATAGTTAAGAACTGAAGATGGTTTATTATGAAGAGTGGATAAACAGCGCAGGAACAAAAGGACCTTCTGGCTGAAAGACTGAATGGCTGGCTGTACTGAACGCAGGCAGAAACGACAACATAACATCAATGACACGACAATGAACTGGAGGAAACTGAGGACTTAAATACACAGACTGATGAGGATGATAATGAGAGACCGGTGAGTACACAGCTGAACATAATCTGGCTAACGACATGAGAGACGAGCTGATACGGGAAAAACAGGAAGTGAGAACAACATTGATGTGGCAAAATAAACCGAACATGAACAAACTGAAATCACTGGGTCAATGACCCAGGAACCCTGACAGTCCATGTAGAAAAAGGAGTGATACACCTGCTGCCGTCAGACCTGCAGGTATCAGGCTGTGATGTTCTCCTTTATAGTGGACAGAATTATTTGGAGTGGCACAAATAATTTGTGTGGCATCTTATTGAATGCAGAACAGCTGATTGTTCTGTAAATAGTTTGAAATCAAGGTAAAAGGTAAATGGATGCAAATAACTTTGTTGTTTGCAAAACTTGTGCATAGGATTTTAAAATTGACAATTTATATTTGCATTTAAAGTTATGAAATATGATTCATTAAACATGTTTGTGGTTGTTACAGTAAAAATATAACTTTTTCTACTCTGATTGTATGTTTTTTTTTGTCTGATTTTACATCAATTGTGTTATTGCAGTATGACAAAATGAAAACATAACTGTAAATTCAGTTACATTGTGGAAAATTGACTGCAACTTCTATTTTTTTTAAAGAACTTTATTTAACAAACAACGAGTATACAACATACAAACAGATGAAGTATACAAAAGAACAGAAAATGAACACACAAAATCAGCAGTAAAAAGAAAAAAGTAATAATTATATGAATACACGGAAAAATTCACATATATATGTATTGTTTTGAGAGCCTTTTTGTTGGTGGAGTCTGATATTGATTGTACAATTCCACATCCTTAAACAAATGGCAGAAATATGGTGTTTTATTAGTAAACTTACATTTATGGATAAAAAATTTAGCTAAAAGTATTAACAAATTTATTATAAAAAAACATTTATCATACTTCTTGGGGAACTTAAAGAAACAGAATAAAACATTTTCCCATCGTAAAGAAAACTCCCTTAAAATATGGACAATAACAAAACAGCTAAATTCCTTCCAGAATCTCTGTGTAGAAGAACAGTACCAAAAAAGATGTGTCACAGTTTCTGGATGATCCCCACAGAAAGTACAATTAGTATTTATGTCTCATTTAAATTTTACCATGTAGTGACTGGCTGGATAACATTTATGTAGAAATTTAAATGAGACTTCTTTCACCTTATTTACAATCAAATATTTATGGGGGATCATCCAGACTGTCTTCCACTTGATATCTGGAACATATCAGTTCCATTAAGATATTATATATGGGAGAGAGACGATATCTTCTTGGAATAAACTACGTATTCTCTTATTGCTGTTACCAAGTTCCTGTGAAAAGCAGATTTTTCCTACTGCTGACTCAGCTGGATCAGGGAGAGTGACTGAGGTAGATATTAAGCTGTCAGTGTTTTTATATAACATTAAAGTCCCTGAGGGTATGGCACCTAGCACCACTGAGAATTCCTGAATACTGATTGGAAAATTATATAGTGCAATAAAGTCATTCTAAGTAAGTAGTTGTCCCTCTTTATTAACCAGCTGAGCCACCAATAGGATCCCATTTTGGACTCAAGTTTCCAGGAAAAGTGATTTATTTTTAAATAAAATATCTCTGTTGTTCCAGATGAGGTATTTGTGTGGTAAATGGCGTATATTTGTATAGCGCTTTACTAGTCCCTAAGGACCCCAAAGCGCTTTACACTACATTCAGTCATCCACCCATTCACACACTGGTGATGGCAGCTACATTGTAGCCACAGCCACCCTGGGGCGCACTGACAGAGGCGAGGCTGCCGGACACTGGCGCCACCGGGCCCTCTGACCACCATCAGTAGGCAACGGGTGAAGTGTCTTGCCCAAGGACACAATGACCGAGACTGTCCAAGGCTGGGGCTCGACTCGGCAACCTTTCGATTAGAAGGCGAACTCCCAACTCTTAAGCCACAATTGCCCCACAATTGGTGAGAAGTTGTGTTTATAAATGAGGGTCCACGCTAAGAGGACTTGCTTATGGAAGGATGAAAGCTTTACAGGGAGTTTCTCAACACTGTAATTACAATTTAAAATAAAATTAAAGCCACCAAAACAAGAGAAAATATGATATGGTATAAAGTTCCAGATAGAGGTAGGATTTTTAAGAAAATGTTTAGCCCAATTAATTTTGAAAGTGTTATTTAAAGTAGAAAAGTCTAAGACGTTAAGCCCGCCTGATTCGTACTTATTCATCACAACAGTTTTTCTAATATAATGCGTACGGTTTTTCCATATAAAATTAAAGAACATGCGGTCAATATCTTTACTAATTTTCTTATCCAGATGTAAGGAGAGAGCAGCATATGTTAATCGGGATATCCCTTCAGCTTTAGTAATTAACACAAGTCCCTTTGCAGCCACCGGTTGAACTTTTTTAGGGTTTTCTGTATAATTGGAGTGAAGTTTGAAGAGCATCTTGATTTTTGGTCTTTGGATATTAACAGTCCCAAGTATGTGACTTCTTGTTTAACAGAGATATTACAGATAGTATTTGCAGGGCAGTCTTTAATTGCTAGTAACTCACACTTTTTTAGATTTAGGCATAAACCAGAGGCCTGAGAGAAATCACTAATCACAGTAAGGGCTGGAGGGATTTGGTTTGCATTCTTCAAAAAGAGTGTGGTGTCATCGGCTAACTGGCTGATGACGAGCTCCTTATCAGCTATGGTGATTCCTTGTACAACACTGTTTGAAATATTAGTTGCAAGAATTTGTGTACAAAGTAAAATTAAATATGGTGAAATAGGACATCCTTGGCGAATACCACATTTCAGGTCAAATCTCGGGGTGGATCTGGAAATCATTTTAATAGAACTATTGCCATTTGTGTATAAGGTTTTGACAGCTTTACAGAAAAACTCTCCAAAGCCAAATTTTTACAAAGAGTAGAAAATAAATTGATGTTCAATTGTATCAAAAGCCTTATAAAAATCCAGGAAGAGAATGAAGCTATTGTCAGATACCAAATCAGAGTAATCAAGTAAATCCAAAACCAGTCTAATGTTATTAGAAATGTGTCTATTTCTCATAAAGCCTGATTGTGTCTCATCGATAATTGTGTCCAAGACCTCTTTAATTCTGTTTGCAAGTATTATAGCCATAATCTTATAGTCATTATTGAGCAGGGAGATGGGTCTCCAATTATCAATAAAAAGTAAGTCTTTGTTTGGTTTTGGAATAAGTGTTATGAGACCTTGAGTAAATGTAGGAGGGAGGGTGTATACTTTCTGTAAAAACCTGCAGTAAAAATGGAGCCAGGAGATTAGAAAATGATTCATAAAACTCTACAGTCAAACCATCTCTGCCGGGAGATTTGTTGGCCTTAAGTACAGAAATGGAATTACAGACTTCCTCCACAGTCAGAGGGCTGTCACAATAACTTCTATCTTCCACAACAATAGTTTTTAGGTTTTTAATATTATTGAAAAATCGTGTTGAGACGACCTCATTATATTTTGAGTTGTATATTTTAGTATAGAATTTGGCACAGAAATGTGAAATTTCTCTAGGATTGTCAGAGACAATGCCATTAATATTTAGTTGATGAATAAAGTTTATTTTTGATCTATATTTTTCAAGCCTGAAAAAGTAAGCAGAATTTTGTTCGCCCTCCTCCAGCCACCTCTTCCTGGATCTTACAAAAGCACCCTCAGCCCTTGCGTCGATATAAACCGTCCAGTTTATTTTGAAGTTCTAGTAAACTTAATTTATCTTCCTCTGAGATTTCTTCTGGGGACTTCTGGTAATAAGAGGCAATTTTGTTTATCACTTCTTGTTCTTCAGCTTTCTTTAATTTAGTAATTTGACTCCCATATCTTCTCAAGAATTTGCATGCTTCAAATTTAAAAAGTTCCCAATTCGTACAAAAGGACTTCTCTGTGTTCGCTTTATTCCAATAATAAACAATGAATTTATTAATCTGCATATTAACCATTTTATCTTTTAGTAAATAATTATTTAACTTCCAGTAAGAGAATTTATAAGGTATATTATCCAGTGTAAACATTTGGATGTTAATGTGAATTGCTCTATGATCAGTAAGGGGGGTGGCAAGTATATTAACAGCAAAAGTTATCTTTATCAATGCAGTCAGAAACAAGCCAAAAGTCAATACGTGATTGCCTGGATCCTGTCTTATTGCTCCAAGTAAAGAGTCTATCATCTGGAAATTTTTCTCTCCAAATAGCCACAACATTAACTTTTCCCATAAAATTTTTTAAGTTTGCACTGTATGCAGACTGCTGCATCCTGGAGGCCACCTGTCAACCGTATTGTCTAAAGCGATGTTAAAGTCTCCACCAATTAAGACGACTGAATTTGGATATTTGGAGAGCCAGAAATTAATTCTTTCTTCTAAGGAGTTAAGTAATTTATCATTTTCAGTTTTATTATTGTAACCATATATATTTACTGCAATGAAAGTACTGTTATTGTGCCTGATTATTGAGCAGAGGTAGTGTCTTAAGGTGTCACAGTCAGAGTGTAACACATCCCCAGAAAAAGATTTTTTAAGCGTGGCAACTCCAGCAGAACGCTCAGAGCCATGGGACAACCAGACTTCATTACCCCATTGTGATTTCCAAAAATTTGTATCAGCAGGTGTGGAATGACTCTCTTGGAAAAAGCAAAAATCTGTTTTAAATTGTTTGGCAAACAAAAACAAAGCTGACTGCAACTTCTACCCAGGTAACATGTGCAACAAAATGACTCCGGGCCCTGTATACTGTGGTGCTCAGCAGAGGCGGAGCCAGACATTTGAAACACCTGGGGACTTAACCCTAAAGGGTAGTGTGCATGTGGGATTATTATTTTTTTTTATTTTTTTGGGGGGGGGGGGTAGAAATGACTGAAAGATTAATTGGCTCTGTTTTGAGTTTTGTTCAAAAAAAGAATGACTTCATATAGGGAAAATATATATCACATGTGCAGGACACCTTAAACTAGGTTTTTAATTAAGCAGCAAGGCAAAACAAAGTCGGGCCTGTATCAAGACACAGGGACTAAACCCCAATTCAACCAGACCCAGAACTGATCCGGAATTAAAACAGGACTACAACAGTTCAAAATCAGGACTACTGAGGACTTAACCAAGACAGAACCAGAATCAGAACTAGATGATAGCACTAAAAATCATCTTAGACCTGCACTACACTTATTTTTTAATTCTACCAAAGTCCAATATTTAGATTGAGAAATGTTTATATAATTATTTAGCCTTGTTGTGCAAACAAGCTGCATAACTTAATAAATGTAGAATTTGAAAAATAGTAAACCTAAAAAGAAACACTAGGTACGAGATACATGTTCTGATGAGTTTTGGCAAACAACCATTTGACTAACATGTGTGTCTCACCTGCTCTTGTTCCATCTCTGTTCTGTCGTCATTCTCTCTCTCTGTGTGTGTTCCCCTCTCTCTCTCCCTCTCTGTTCCTCTCTCTCTCTTTGTGCTGACAATCATCAAATATACAGATATTTACAAACTCTTCAGATAAAAACACAAACACTTTTTTAATTGTAACATCAAATCAGACTAAATGTTTATTTTTTTTAGATTAATAAATATAAAAAACATATTTGTTAACTTTGAGAGTAAAGAGAGAAACTATCTGTATTTCTTAATTGCAAATGGCACCAAATTGTATTCAAACTTGAGCCACACTTATGGAGCTCCACAGTTCTTTTCCTGGTGTTTTGGTTGACATCTCTTGATTTTCCCATTTCAAAGAAACAGGCTCTGTGTTTTGCCTTATATGCATCCACAGCTGTGCCACCAGTTTACTCACATGGACTCTACTAACCTATCAGAAGCTTCTTAAGCTCAGAATGGAATCGTCTGGAGTTTTCTTATTAATTAACAATAAACTTAGTGTATATGTAGTCCTAAATTTGATGAAAGTGATTAAAAAATAGACAGCTCCCTCTTTTTATTCTGACATTTAACTAATTCAAAAGATATTTCAACATTTATTTATCTAAAACAAAAGTTTACTCTAAATTGATGTTTAACAGTAAAAAAAAGTTTTTATGTTTTCTCCCTAAAGTGTATGTAAATATCTGGTTACAAATGTGAATATACTGCTGTGTATTGAAATTCCTCTTGTTTTTTATAGATATACTGAACAACATCCAAAGCATAATATATAAAATAACATCTACCTGAGTTTTTTCTTTGAAAGAAGCTCCTTATGTCCATTGTTGTGTACATCCACCCCCCCCTCTCCGCCACTGGTGCTCAGTACCTTGAGAATATTCTTCCTGGCTCAAAATGACTTTATATGATTCATTAGATTCATGTTTGGCAGATGTTTGACAGATTATAGGCCAACACGTCATTCATAACCGTTTAAATTCCCGGAATTCACTTTTCGCCACAACACCAGTTTGCCTGTGTCGTGGCAAGGTAGGGATCAGCGACAGAGTTTGCTTCCCCTGCATCGGGAGTATGTCTGGTTGACTCTGCCTGCATTACAACCAACTAGACGAAGTAGTGATGTTTACTTTAGTAAAAATTGAAAGATGAGCGTCGTTACATTACCGTTCAGTTTGTGAGTTACAATCAGAAAATGATACATTTATTGTTCATTTATCGGACAGTATTATTTTTGACAAATTAAAGAAACTTTGCCCGATAATTACTTTTTTTTCCTAGTGTAACTTCACTTCAAAGAGCTACAACTCAAACATTTCGGAGTAATAAGTCATAAGAAGTGCATCTGAACTAAAAATCAAGAATGAGTGATACTGTTTGTCAGTGATTTGGAAATTCTTTCCATTGCGTGCTTGCCACGCAGGGGAAACAAATTCTGTCGGGGATACCAACCTTGGCACGACACCGGCAATAAACAAAAGCTCTACCTCTGCTAAACTGTACATTACACACTTCAGAAAACACAGTCTGGTGTGAGGAAAATCAAAGCGATCGAGGTAACTTGTAATCTAGGTTAATACTACAGTGTGACCACTAGATGGAGACGGTGTCTGTTCTCATGGATAACGTGTTGAAGACCTGTTGCAAATTTCTTTCCAGTCCCATTCAAACTGTGATGATTTACAACAACTAAGAGACTAAATTAGAAATTAGGATTATGTTTGCAAATGGTATTCAGCAATCCACAAAAAACCCACCGGAAATCTGAAGGGGAAGTTCGTTTTACTGTCGCCTGGCTCTCATAAATGACATGAAGCAGCTTTTTGTGGTCAGTCATGGCAGGCACACAGCAGAACATCCTTCACTTTCTGATGCTTGGTAAGCAGTAATTTCCATAATGTATAAACATTTCTTTATGTTGTACGGAGATAGCATGAGACAGTCGTTAAGTCTCAGTTTTCAATGCAAACATTCATCATTATATTTGTTTTATTTATTTTTTTGCCAACCTTTGTCCTGTGTAATCTCACGTTTTCTTCTTCAGTAGTTTCTTGCATCTTTGCCTTTCTCGCACCTGCAGCAGGTCAGTGTCTTCTCATGTGTTATACATACATGCTTAAATATAAAATTTTTATATTTTTAAAGGACAATATTATATATAGTTTATATTATGTGCTGATAGGTCAGATCAGACTAGCTGGGTCTGGGTCCACTCGGTGCTCTGGAAGGGTTGAAGTCTATCACAGTGGCTCCTGGGGAACAGTCTGTGATGATGACTGGGACTTAAATGATGCCAACGTGGTCTGTAGACAGCTGGGCTGTCGGAAAGCGGTGAAGGTCACTTCATCTGCTGACTTTGGTCCAGGAAGTGGGAAAATCTGGCTTGATAATGTGGCCTGTTCAGGAACTGAAAGGTCTATAGCTGAGTGTGGACACAGTGGATTTGGGACACACAACTGTGGACATGGCGAGGACGCTGGTGTTGTCTGTTTAGGTGAGATAATGTTCTGATAAATTGTGTTGAATAAATGTATCTTTCTCTGTTTAGATGAACAACTCGGTGACCCAGTCACTATAACTGAGCTAAACTGAATGGCAAGAAGAAAAGTTGGGCTGGGTTATTGGCTTTTGGCTTTCTTTTGGTTTCTTCAGAATTTAAATGATACAAAGTATGTTATCTTTCATAATCATTATTGTTGGTAAGTGTGTGTGATGGTTGCATGACCAAACAATAAAAAAGAAAACACTAACACTCTTTAAACAAATGTTCCTGTGACTAGGTGCCCATATCAGGTTATCTGAGTCTGGGTTGAGTCAGTGCTTTGGAAGAGTAGAAATCTACCACAGTAGTGCGTGGGGAACAGTCTGTGATGATGGCTGGGACTTAAAGGATGCTGAAGTGGTCTGCAGATCCTTAGACTGTGGTACAGCCCTGAGTGCCACTTCATCTGCCCTTTTTGGTCAAGGAAGTGGACAGATCTTGCTTGATGATGTGGCCTGTTCAGGGAGTGAAAGTTCTCTAACTGAGTGTCAGCACAGAGGATTCGGGACACACGACTGTAACCATGGTGAAGATGCTGGTGTCGTCTGTTCAGGTGAGCAGAAACACTGAAATTATAATATTTGTTTTCTTTGTTATTACTCATTAAACATTTTTAGTGTTTATGGAAAATAAATGAACTCTCGAGTAAAGCTTAAAAATAAGTACGTTCACATAGCAACAGCTTTTACACAAGTCTTCTTCACAGCTCCACCATAATCTGGTGGAGCTGGAGCAGTCGAGTGGTCAGCACCAGGAGATCTCATCAGGTCATCCATCACCATGTTAGTTAACTTAAAGTCTGGCCCTCATTTGTGCACACTTGGTTTCAGTTCCTTCTGCTGGACAAACTCCTTCAATTAATTAAATTTTTACACATGAACTGACATGCAGTTGTTCTTTACTTGTGCTTTATTTTTAGTCTTTTAACTTTCCTCTAACTAGTATAATGTTGACATCCCTTTATTTAAAGACAGTTATTATAGCAGATGAATGTCTAACATCTATCAGGTTACTTTTCCAGCTTCATGCTAACTCATGATGGTATGTCTGAGATTTCAGATGCTTCTTGTAGGTGATAAACTCAAGATTAATTTTATTTGATAGAGCAGCGTAGTACAGCCTCACTCCTTCAGTTTTGATTTGTGAATTAGGTAAGGCTCGGCTAAGGTTAGCATTTGGAGATCTCATTATAATGGGGTTTCACATACTTGTTTTTTTACATCCTTTTTTGTAGAGAATGTCAACATGTGATTACTACTTGAAAGTGTCACTTTGATGCTGAACAACTTACATGTTCTTCCAGTGATAGTGTGGGCTGTTTCTTGCTACTCTGGCTTCCTCCCAAAGACATGTATATTGAGTTAAAAGCAAAAGATATCTAATAGTTAATAATAATAATAATAATGATGATGATGATAATAATGATGATGAGAAGAAGAAGAAGTAGAAGAGTGGGCTGCTTATTAAAGTCTGTGACCTTTTGGAGTAAGATGTCTCAAAAACTGAAAACATTGCTAAGGCTGTCACTTATGTTTATGTCTTAACATTTTTTCAGATTTTAGATTTTTCTTCCTGCTCACCTCTCATTTCCCCCTTGCCTTAATTTTGTATTTTGCATTTTTATTCCCTCTTTTTATTTTTAATACATGCATGCATGCCTCTTTGTGTGCTCTGCATTTTCCTTAAGATAATATAACAGAAGTTAAAACATGAACAGAGTGGATTTCAAAGCTTGTCAATATGGACGATGAAAACAAGCAGCTCTAACAAATTTATACTCTATGCTGTCATAAGCTGCCCTTTACCTTTCTTTGTTTATCAGAATATATATATCGAATATATATAAATATATGTGTGTGCACGTGTGTGTGTAGCAACAATGCCAAATATTCTAAGTCAAAGTTCAACAGTGCTGCAGATTTTTGGTGGTAAGAGAGACCGAAGGGTTTTTGCAAAAGAGGAACTAAAGCTGATTTGGGTGAAAACTACATGTTCTAGACTGACAAACTAAATAAGTAGAAATACATCACACCGATGGTCAGAAATTTTTTTTAAGGAAAAATGGAACGTGTTCATTCTGTTTTAGTGTCCTTGCTGCTGCTGTTTTAATACAGTCAATCCTTCTGCTGCTCCACTAGAAAAAAACACCCTCTCCAAATTATTTTAAAGACTGTGTAATCATTAGTGACTTTTTGCAGTTAACATTTACATGTGTGTGTATATATATATGTATATACACACACACACACACACACACACACACACACACACACACACACACACACACACACACACACATATTTGATTGCCGGTGCAAATTCTGTCATTGATCATGGTGATTTTCTCATTTCATTCACTGAAGTTTCAAAACAAGATGTTCGAGTTAGGTCAAAGCTTCGACTGTAAATTTAGCATCTAGACCTAATTTCTGTCGGGGACACTCAAAAGAATAACTGTTATGTAATCCTGCAGTGATTTGTTAATTTGGCTCAGTTCCAGCAATTGACACCTTCCCTGCACGTTTTTAAAATTAGATGTGGGGAAAGCAGCAATATCAGCCCATTGTAGAACAAAACAGAACAGCCTACAATGCCAGCAGGCATGATATTGATTCTTGAAAGAAAGCTTGAAAAAATAAAGTGGATGTGATAGTGGGTTGCAAAGTGGCTTGCAGTGAGAATGTCACTAAATGTTACTGTGGGGCGATCGTGGCTCAAGAGTTTTGTAATCGGAAGGTTGCCGGTTCGAGCCCAGACTTGCATAGTCTCGGTCGTTGTGTCCTTGGGCAAGACACTTCACCCATTGCCTACTGGTGGCACGAGTGTCCGGCAGCCTCGCCTCTGTCAGTGCACCCCAGGGCGGCTGTGGCTACAATGTAGCTTGCCATCATCAGTGTGTGAATGGGTGGATGACTGGACGTGTAAACAATATACAAATACAGGCCATTTACCATTTGTAAAGAGAATTGCTAGTTGGATATGTAAACTGGTATCAGTTGAGCCATATGGATTGTTATTGGGATTAGCTGAGGACATCGGTGTAGCTTGACTTTGTGATCTGTTAAAACTCACACTATTCTTTTTGTTTGGACTTTTCAGCGAGTCTCCCAAAACCCAGCATCTCTGTAAATGAAGGTCAGGTTAGCTGGGGTCAGAACATCAGCATCACTTGTTCCGTCTCATCTGAGTTCTTAGATGGAACTTTCACCCTCAAGAAAACCTCAAGTAATTTCAGTCAGACTGAAACAGGATCCAGATCTGCTACCTTCAATATCCACAGAGTGGACTTCAGTGATAAGGGACTGTACCAGTGTCAGTATGAGAAACGCATTTCAAGTAACACATTCAGCTCCCCCCTCAGTGACTCTGTCAGAATCTCTGTTACTGGTAAGAAGAAATACACTTTCCTGAACACCGTGTTTCATTTGTTTTCTATAAATAATCAAAGGGTAGTCACTCAACTACCAATACATTTAATATTGTTTGGGTTTTTTTCTTTTCAGTAAGCAAACCCAATATCTCCATCAGTCCTGCTGGTGAGGTGACCTGGGGTCAGAACATTGGAATCACTTGTTCATTCTCAACTCAAACTTTAGGTGGAACATTCATTCTGATGAAAACATCAGATTCATTCAACAGGACCCAAAACTCAAACACAAACTCTGCTACCTTCGATATTCCTGAAGTAGACTTTGATGATGAGGGATTGTACCAGTGTCAGTATCAGGAAAGCGGCCCAAGTCAACAATTTTACTCCCCAACAAGTGACTCTGTTAGGCTCTCTGTTACAGGTAAGAAAACAAATGATAGCATGTAGTATGTATGATAGTCAATAATTAATAGCAATGTATATAAGAAGATACTGCAGTAGTTCTTTCTAGTATTTATGACAGCAGTTGCTGTTTTATAAAGTTTCTGACTGCCTGACAAAATGCTCTCAAGGCCCACAGTACTGAGGACTAAACACAGACTACTGGAAACAAACTATTACACACTGTGGAGCATTTAGCAGCTAAAAAGAGCTAAATGTTAAGTTGGGGCCTAAAAGGGTGAATGCTGGAATTTCATTCACCAGGTCACAAAAAACAGTAACACTTGAAAATAATGCCACACTGTTAGTAAAGTATTAGTAAGTGCGTAACTCATCATTTATAAAGCACTACTCCTCATTAGTATGTAACTTATAAATACAGATTTAAATTTTTATTCATGATTAATTCAGAAATTCTAAGTATTATTATTATTTAGAGACACACACAAATATATACATATATGTATATATGTATATATATGATTAAGATTTTTGTGAGTGTATTAATTGTGGTTATTTTTTTATTGTAAATTAAGGTAGTTGCTAGTTGTTAATTTTGTGTGTATTTTAAGTATTTTGTGTGGTCTTCTCTAAAGTTAGGATAGTGGTGCAGTGGTTAGCACTGTTGCCTCACAGTGGGAAGGTCCTGAGTTTGACCCCAACATGTAGCACACCCTTTATTTGTGGAGTTTGCATGTTCTCCCCGCATGTTTGTGGTTCCTCCTGGTTTCCTTGCAGTATCAGTGTATCATGAGGGATCCTTGATATTTGTGAAGCTCTTTGAAAAACTCACTATTGCCTTGTGATCACCTTACTAGTCTTAGTATAATGAGGCAAAGCTACCCTGTGGCTCCAGCTGTCCAGTGTATCTTTTATTCCTAAACCCACCTTACAAACTATGGTTTAGACTCTGGTCTTAACTACATGTCAGTATTTTGCAAACCTCGGGGGGATTATGTTTGTAACTGGCAATAAATATTTACATGTCCTGTATGTCTTTGTTCTTTGTCTGTGTCATTTATCCGTTGCGAAGATAGCTGAGACTTGTTCGAGTCTTCAGCTACTTTCATTTTTTTTCTAAATGCTTTATAAGGCAAGTCGTCCCTTTACTCGTCACACAAAATACTTAACAACTAGTAACTGTATGAATTAGCCATGGATTACAGTATGATAATAAAGTGTCTGTTAACACACTCACAAACAGTTGAGTTCATCTTTAAAAGCATTGAGTAATACGTTACTAATGCTGCACTTAAATGTCTTAAACATTACAAAGTAAAGAAAATCATATGATCTTAATCTCAATCTGTTTTCACACAGTGAGACTGCAGAGGCCCAGCATCTCCTTGACGTCTCCTAATGCAGGACTTGTCTGGGGTCCTGAAGGTGCACAGATCACCAAGGGTTACAGCTTTGTCCTCACCTGTTCCATTAACTCCACATTTTCCAGTGGACATTTTATTCTGAGCTTCTCTGGCTCCAACCTCACAGAGCCAGCAGTCAACAACTCAGCCTCCTTTAGTTTCCCTGTAGCTGAGTATGAACATCAGGGCAACTACAGCTGTGTGTATGAGGTCACAGTGTCCACACGGACATTCAGATCTGCTGAAACTGCACCGATTACTGTCATCATTAAATGTAAGTACACTGTTAAATATATGTATTTTTATTTTTTACTAAGAAAGAAGAATCATAAATATCACTCGCAATTCTACTGGGCAGTATTTTTCCCTCAGACGTCTCTCATTCTGTTAATTTCTAAATTTGTATGCATTTAAAAAGAAAGAAAAGGAGAAGCAGGTATAAGTCAGAAGGCAGTTCTGATATAGAAACAAAACTGAACAGAAACAGGAACAAACACAACTGATAATATATCCTAGCAAAGCAATCCTTTGCTATTTGTATTTGCTTATACATGCTCTGGACCAGAGATGTCAAACAAATCGACATGGGAAAGACTCCAATCTGGCATAAATTTTAGACTTTATCTGAATTTTCATAGACTTTTTAGCTTGTCCTACTGACAAAGATCTCACCCACAGTCATTCATTACTACATCAAAGTAATTAAGTAACAGATAGACAATTAAATAAAAAAGTTTGGGTTTTGTCATTGTATACTACAGAAAAACTGAGACATATTGTTGAACTTGCACTTCTTTTTCTTATATTGAAATATTGCAGGGATTAAATGTGCTATAACTTTTGTACAATGACAGAGTTTCATTGTTTCAACCCACTTAAGATGGGTGTGGGCTGTATTTGGCTTCCGCTGTAAAATGGGTTTGACATCCCTGCTCTGCATTAACAACCTAAATGAGAAGCAGTTCATTTCAGTGGGACAGAATGTGTTCTAATAGACAAATGCTGTCCTCCTAGTGTCTTTGATGCCGCTGGTGTCCTCTGTATCTGTTGTAATCCTGCTGCTGCTCCTGCTGCTGCTCTTAGCGGTGTTGCTGATCCTCAGAAGAAAACGACAACACAAGCAGCCTGCAGCTCTCATCCAAACTCAAAGTGTGTACTCACCAAGAGACACAATTTTAAATGATTACAAGTTTAACTATATATTCACATTGTTTTCCTTTACGTGTGTTTCAGTGGTTGTCCAAGTTGGGAATGACTACACGTGGGGAGACATTGAGGGCGATGAGGAGGTCTATGTGAATGTTGATCTGCATGAAAAAATAAAAGGTGAAGCTACAGGAGAGGATGGAGACTTGAGCGATGACTATGAGGAGCCAGTGAATGATGGCGACTGTGATTTTAAGGAAACAGATCCCAGTGACTATTACAGATGTCCAAAAGAGGCCTGTATGTTTGTAGACAATCACAGGGAAGAAGATGATGATGAAGAGAAAACTAGTCATGCAGAAGATGTCTTTGAGAATGTATCCCCTCCATCACCAGTTTATTAACATTCATAACAACCTGAATCGCATAAACATCCAAAATACAACCACACCGAAAATACCTGCAGGCCAATATATGTTCACCAGTGTCGTATGGGTTCTATTTCTTCAATATACCATTCTTTGTAACAATATTTCCCTGATATAATGAATGGTATTTAGCAATTAATCTTGTATTATGTGGTCCAAACTGAAGTACTATAAGTACTTTTAAATTACAGTTATTTTCGATTCCTTGTGGCATGAAAGTTAAAGGAATCATCTTCGGCCCAATGCCTTTGGTGGTCACCTGACTTCACAATATCCTGATCTGTGAGTTTGATATCGGTTCTTATTTAAAGGTTCCCCTTCTGGATCTCTGCAGGCTGCATGTCAAAGCTAAATGTGAAGGGTGTGTGGGGGGAGGCTCAAATGATTGTAAAACTGTTTATCGAAGTGTATCGTTAAAATTGGGCTTTGTCCCCTGAGGTTCTCGTCAGATCTGCTCCTTGTTCATGACGCCCAGTTTCAAAATATCAGGAGAAAATTGGCAAAATTGCTCATCTTGAAGCTTTATAGTGGGACTAAAACCAATGGGTGATGTCAACTGTTCTAAGGTTATCCTTTCCTCTAACATTAAAACATTTTCTTTACACTGTAAGAAAATATTAGTTTTTTACCCTACATATTGAAATCCTCTTATTCCAAGTAGCCTTTGACAAACACCACTGAACAATTTAGGTTCAAAAAACTGTTTGACTTTTTTTCACCCTTTATAATCTTACAAAGAGTGCATCAGTAATGGATGGAAACATTCTTTCAAACAACCTTTTCTTTGAACCTTTACTTTTTTTTTTCATTTTATTGATTCATACTGTATTTTATATTTGATCTTGGACGTGAATCTGGGTTGGCTTCATTTTAAAATGTACAAGTCTGAGCCTGAATTATTGTTTTTCAATGCTTTTTGTTTTTATCTTCATATATGATTCTATTTTCTTGTATTATATCTTTAAAAAAAAATTATGTTGCATGCTACTGTACACGTCAACATTACATTATACTCTGTGCATGATACTCAAATACTTTTCCAAGGCAAACCAGAAATTATGTATTGATATTTTGGTAAAGTTATAAACACCCTGCAAATACTTTGAATAAATTCTTACAAAATATTTAGTTTCATCAGGATGTTATTGCAGACACTCACATTAATATAACCTTGACTGGTCTTAATTTGGATGTTCTTGTAGAGCCATGAATAATAAGCAGGCTGATCTGGGTGGTGTAATAATATCTTAGTCATTTGGAGATGCAGATACAGCAGCTATCCAGAGTCTCCACTTCTATTTCTGGCCTTGGCATCCTTTGGTTTACTGACATACTTCTTTAATTATGCAGCAGCCCCGATGATTCAAAGCTGACTTGAACATTATTCCATATGTGTTCTTCTGTATATCTTTGTTCTTGTGAACAGATCTTTTGGCTTCATTATAAACGGGCACAATGCCTAAAGTTACCAGAGAGCTGAATTTAAATAACTTTTTTTAAAATGACAGAATACTTAACTCCATAAAACCTTTTACAGCCATTACACACATCAAGATAATTAGTTGGCATTTTGTATCAGCAGACTGTACCAAGAGTACCAACCAATCACATTCAAACTTGTTTCTGGTTTGAACCAATGATCTGACAGTCTGATGCCTACAAAGCCACAAATACATATGACACAGGGTCCTTGTAATGTTCACAAGCAGCGCTCACATACACACAGTGTGGAAATGTTAGCACTCTGAGCTCATCCTCAGTGATGAGGCCCTGTAACCTGAGACAAGACAGACTCTGTTTATAATACAAGCTCAGCTCTGAGCAACTGCTGAGGTCACTTGTTGGCTGTCATTTAATGTCTGATAAATTAAAATGTACACAGAGCACACAGCCTGACACATAAAAGATATTTAGAAAGAAAAATTCCAAGATACTCATGTAGTATATGCTAGTTAGCTTAGCATAGCATAAAGGAAGGAAACGCTGGATATATTGAAAAGTAGTCTAACTTTACCCACCAGTTACTACAGAGAAAGATGATTAAAAAAATAGGATTCAATATATTAAACTATAACAGTTTAAAATGGCAGCGCACTGGTGCATTGATTAGCACTGCTGTCTCATATCGGGAAGGTTTGAATCCACCAGCAGGCAGTCTTTGTGTGTGGACTCTCCATGTTGTGCTTGTATGGTTTAAGATAAGATAAGACTTTATTAATCCCACGGTGGGGAAATTTGTGCATTACCTCTGCTGAGGTACAGACAGGAGAAGAAAAATAAGCAAACAAATACAAAATAAATAAGATAATACACGATGTACAACGGCAGCATACACAGTATGTGATTATGGATAGAGGGTTGTGGAAATATACAAAAAATAAATGTAACTACTTACCACTACTATTATTACTAAATACCCGAGTAATAGATATATATAAGTATCTATGAGTATAGATGTGTACTCAGGGTCTCTCTGGGTACTCCAGCTTCCACGCACAGTTGAGGGGATGAAGCTTTATTAAACAATAATGTTAAACGTTTCAACACTGTGAAGTTTGACTTCACAGTGAAGGCACATTGAGATGCATTAAGCATTACTTTTACATTAACATGCAACTAAGTCTTCATCTACTGTCTGTAGGCACAAAATAATGCATTACTGATCCCTCGTCACACATGACTAACGCTAATGAATCAATGTTCAGACGTTACCTAATAATGTAACATGTTCATGTGAAATTATTAAATATTATTAACAATGCCTTTCACTGTGTTATAACATATCTTAAAATTAAAGTGTTTATATGCATTTCATACAACCTGTTTGCATGCATATTTGCTTCATGTTTTGTTTTGGGTTTTTTTTTTTGTATTTTGGAGTTTATTTTTACACCATCCACCTGTAAGGAGAAGCATTGGAGGATGACCTTTGCTGTCTTTACTTCAGTCAAAATAAAAATATCTAGGCGCTGAAATCTGAGCTTGTTATTGCCTCTTTTTTTCTTACATACTGCTATGATACTTACTTTAGTAAAATGTGTTGAATTTGCCATAATTTAAATCACAGTTATATCGAGTCAACAAATCATAACTTTTCAGCTGACTGCTATTTGTGGAGTTTGGACAAATAAAGAGCACTATTTCCATTAGTCAGTTCTGAGTAATGGAAGTAAAATGTTGCGCAAAACGCATTTGTGCAGTTTTAGTTTTTTGACATTTACTGGCACCATTTAAAGAAGTTACAGATTTTGAGCACATAAGTACTTTAATTAAAGAGAAGCCATTTTGGCCTAGACAACGTTTGTCAAGTACAAAAACACACAATTCAATAAGATAATGTTTTATTTGCTTTAGTGATCATTTATTTCCTCACTTGTAATTACTGGTCTTTTCATTCCAGTTAAGTTTCATTTTGTATCTAATAGAAAGAGGTTCAACACTGCTAAAAGGAGTTTACATTTTTGTACTATAAGGTTTGTGGCTTCCATTTGTAACTGAATTCTGTTTGAGGCCCTCTGTCTGTGTTTAGATGATATAGCTTTTCATTTGCAGCACGATGGTGCGGTGACTGTCACTGTTACCTCACAACAAGTAGGTCCTGGGTTCAATTTCACCATCTATTTGGAGTTTGCATGTTCTCCTTGTCGTGGGTACTCGAGCTTCCTCCCACAGTCCAAAGACACGTGGTTAGTGAGGTTAGGTTAACTGGTGATCCTAAATTACCCATAGGTGTGTATGCGAATGGTTATCTGTCTCCCTGCGTTAACCCTGCGACCTGTCCAGGATCATACTAATCATTCTTTTGTCACAGTGAATTGTTCACGTCTTCTTATCCCTGTTCAACTTAAAAGAGCACTGAGCACACAGTGTAGGGTTCTTCTTCACCATGTGTCATAAAATGAGATGAACACTTTAAACTCCTAACAAATTGTCAAAGAAGCAAATAAAAACATGTGATCTTATATTAACCTGACTATGTACAAAATAAAAGTAACAGGAAGGATTTTTTTCCCATTATTTTACATGGTATTAATTATGTAAACCTTGACCTTGGTTTTTTATTTACAGTAAATAAAGAGGAAATGAAAAATTGCTAACAAGCTGCTATTTTCCCAGAGAGGAAGAAGAAGAAAACTAGCAGGACAGCAAACAAGGTGATTATATAAGTATATATAGATATACTATTATTAAAGGAATTTATTTTAAACTAATAGCTATGATTGGACCATGATCGTGGTTTAATGTAAAAGAAGAGATTGTATAATGTGCTAAAAGGTAAACATTAGGCTAAACCTCTTTTGATTTACTGGGGCAGCCCTTCATTCTGAAACGAGCCACTTTAGCTCCTGTCCTGTTAAACCAGCTTTCTTCTGATGAGCTACTTCTCACAAACAGCAGGTGGGTGGGCCTTCTGTGCACAGAAGTCCACAAACTGCTACAAGAATATTTCAGATTTTAAAATATTTACATTTTTGCTAAAATATTTCAACAAGACTATTTCATAGTATGTATAGATACACTTTGCATGACTTGTTTGGGATGTTTTGGTTTTGTTTGTCTAATTCATAATTAATTAACCTTCCTCTAAAGTACATCACCCACATGAGAAGTGGGAAATGTGACCTCTCCTTATTTAGAGAACATTTTAATCCCAAAAAGCTAAAAGCTTTAAGGGGAACAGCCCTTACTGTGTTGCCAGGTTTATCCACTTTTTGCTCACAGTGGTTGTGCTGTGAAGCAGACATGCAGTTTAACTTCCATGTCACACAAACCTTTCTTTAGTGATCAGGAGAGAACCATATTACAATAATGTATCACTAAAAATGAATAATCTGTCATTTCTTTCAATTTCAGCTATAATGAAAATGGGTTTTTTCAGCATGAAATAAGAAAACAGGGCAACCACCAAAACAGCTAGTCCACTTATTACATCAAACAGATAACAAACCAGGTTTGAGGAGAAGAGATGTCAGATGGATGTGCTCATCTTTGAACTTAGCATTAAAACTGAAAATATTCTGGAGATGAAAATACTCTTCAAGATATGTTCAGATAACCTCGAGTCCACATTCTAGTTATAGTCGGTTAGATCAATCAAGACTGATTCTTCAAGATTAGGCAGTCGATCAAAGTAAGAAATGATCATGATGTCTCTAAGTGGGAGAAGAATAAATCTATTTGGAAGGTGAGAACTCTCTTAAACAAAACATAACAAGGCTGCCTCAGTCTGCTGTGGCCGTGGACAGAGGATTACTCTAACTGGTGGGTGTCCTGTTTAGCAGTTGAGAAACCAAATCCCACAGCTTCAGAGCCCTAATTTACGCAATACTTCTTATCCATAACGAACTTTTGATGTTGTCATTTTGCCCTAGTTTTGGCTCTTCAAAGACTGATATGAGCTTTCATCTTCTAGCTCAAATGTCTGGCCCTCTATTGGCTTGTCTCTTGAGAGTCTTACTCCCCTTACACAGTTCTGGTCAAAATCCTGTCTCCCTCATACAGCTCTCATATACCATTAATGACATGGCCTAACAACACAGCTTTAGATTTAGGTGAACATTGGGTGCAGAGAATGGAGTTAGAGTTTTGCTTTGTTGATATTCAGGAACAGTTTAGAAAATGTTTATACAGGAATGTTTTCTGTCAACCACAATTCATGAATCCAAAGTTCCTATGGTGTCTGTTCACTGATCACCTCTGCCAGCCAAGCCACGTGAAGGTCTTTGCTGGTGTTATTGGCCACATTCAAACATTAAATATGTCCACAGTCACACATTCAAACATTAAATGTTTGAATGTGTGACTGTGTAACTGTAATTTACAAGCTAAGTCAGTTAAATGCAGCTAATGGCATGCTATTCAGTTTACTCTGATGTCCTTAACAAGTGTTCAAAATCCAGCACACTGTAGTGCTTTTAGAAAATAGTAACTTTAAGTTAATTTAGTTACTAGGTAGAAATTCATTTTGGTTATAGTAAAAAAGAAATATTAGAATTTTGTGTTTGCTTTTAACATAGAGGTGAATAAAGTCTTTTAAAAGGTGTTGTGTCATTATTTACTTCGTCCTACATACTCTCAGTGAGACAGCACACTTTCAAAGTCTAAGTCTGGGTCACTTATGAGGAATGACAAATCAGCATATTTTCTCCAGCAGTATCATGGCCTTGTGCATACAAACCCAAACAGGCTATGACCATGTGTTGTCTTTAGCTTTTTGATTAATGGCAGAGCATTCCTGACTTCACTGGCACATGTTAGCAAGCAGCACTGAGCTCATAGAGCTTAAATAGCACGGTGGGAGGGCCGGGACAGAGCAGCTGGGGTATATAAAGGACTGCCGTGTAGATTCCCAAACTAAGAGAAGAGTCAATACGGAAAAACTGAGGAAGCTTTCAGTTCTCACTGGACCCTGAAGATATCTAGTCAGAGGCAGGAACCTGCAATCAGAACAACACTGACATCATGTCCCAGCACGCAGCCTTGACCAGCTTGTTTGGTGACGACCCTTTCTTCAGTCATGAACAGGTGCTGTGGCCTCTCAATATTGAAGCCCTGTCTTCTCTCCAGCGAGACTTCTTTAACCGGAGAGCCAAACTAGCTGACAGCCTCCTGAGCCAGCTCCATGATGGGCCCCAGCTGCTCAACTTCAACCAGATGCCCCTAATGTCTAACACATTGAAGCGGTATGTACAGTAGCCCAATTTTACTAGTGGATATACCTGATTTGGGGTTTGTTCAAACCTACAGATTTGGTTTTAACTTAACCATCCATAAGATCACCACTGATCTGCCTAGAGTTATGGCATGTTTTAGCCACATGCTAAATACTAAAATGCTAAAAGTGGTAATGAAGTCTTATACATTTTTGGCATCAGATTTTCTACTAAAAGATATTTTATTTGGCTTTTCTAAACAGGTAAAGAATCTATTAAAAGGGTAGAATGCTACCTAAGATCTACTCCTATCTTAAGCTTAAGCTTTTTTTGGATTGTCAATGATCAGTTTAGACATTCAAACATTTGGGGTTTTATAAAACATTGAAAATTCTGTAAAGAAAAAAAAGAAAAGAAAAGATACGATGATGATAATAATAATAAATAAGGCAAGCTTTAGCAGAATCCAAACCCTACCCCAAACACAACTATAAAAAGGTTAACAGCCTTTGTGGGTCCGGAGCAATGATGGAGAAATTATTTCTAATACTGATTCTAATACTCAGAATCAGAATCAGAAAGGGTTTTATTGCCAAATGTTGAGCGGGTTTACAACATTAGGAAATTGCTGATTATACTGAAATACTGATTCACTTTCAGGCTGAGTGATGATGAAGAGCAGCAGAGAGAGCTTTCCACTACAGAGACCCACAAGGAAGTCCAGCCAGCTAAAGAAAACAACGGTGACCTCCTGGTGACACTAGATGCTCGCGGTTATGCCCCCAGTGACATCACTGTCAAGCTGGAAGGCCGGTGTCTGGCGGTCGTGGCCATGAAGGAGGCCGGAGCAGAAGAGAGCCAGTCCTGCTCTTCCTCATCCTCCTGTGCGTCCTTCTGCTCCTCTGCATCTTCTCAGGCAGGGTTCGCCCAGAAGATCGACCTGCCTCCTCACCTGGATCTGTCCGGCCTCTCCTGTTCCCTGATGGATAACGGACAGCTGCGTATCCATGCCCCTGTGGCTAAGCAAACAGCTGGAGAGGAACGCCAGGTACCCATTCGTTTCAGGACATCGCTGGAGTTTCCCATCAAAAAGGACGACACAGAGGAAGAACAAAGAGACTAGTGCATATGTGCCCCCCAAAACACACACACACACACACACACACACACACACACACACACACACACACACACACACACACACACACAAGCACACACAAGCACATTTTTGATGAGTTTATTTATATACAGCCTTCCACAACAAAAAGACTCTACAATGAGTAATGTTTACAATTATTAGATAAAGACAACTTTTTATTTTATAACAATGTGCAATTTGTATCAACTGTAAAAATGAAATAAAGTGTCAAATGGAAAATAATATCATGTAAAATTGGCCTTTGCTGAGGACTACTGTGACCACATGATGGTGCCAACAGCCTACTCACACGAGGAGAATGAAGGAGTAAAAAGAAGTCAGCAGACACAGATGGAGGAAGAGAACAAGAAGAATCCTAAAAGCTGGCATTAACTCCCCTAAGGTGGCTGAATTAGTACCCTTAAAAGGTTCAAGTGACATTTGGTTTCCTGGGGCGAAGTTATTTGCCGGCATGCTGGAGCTGGTGACAAGCAAAAGGAGCAGTTTAACATTTTATGAGTCCTACCCTGAGGGTGTCATGATAGAGAAGAGAAGAAATAAAGGCATTATTAGAAAAGGTGAACAGAATAGAATGAAAGGGAACAGAAACATTGGCAGTTTCTGAGGGATTAGTTTAACCAAATCCTAATCTTACTTTTTCTTTTCTATGACAATACCTTTAATTTGTTTTTTTCTTAAAGATCTGCTGCCAATGCAAATAAGGTAACTAAATTTACTTTATGATACTAACTTGGGATTTAGGAAAACTACACAAAAGGTAATATCTTCGCCAATACCCTACCAGACATAACCAAAATAAGAAGATAACATTATTAGATTACTATTATTAACAATTGTACCACATGAGTCAATGAGACTTTATCAGAATGTTGCAAATTTATTAAAAATCAGGAAATCTTTAAGAAAAGTTTCTTTATGCTTTGATGTGCTATTCTAAAATTTGGTCTTCTTTGGTTTAATTATTCTTGTAGTTGTTGACATTGCCAACAAAGACACACACATTTGTGTATGAAAGGTCAAACAATTGCACTGCATGCCAGGATGAAAATCAATCCACAAAGTCCAAAGCACTCCCTGAAGACTTCTGCAATTATCTGTAGTGAGGTATAGATCAGGTCGAGGGTTAAGATCTATTTCTACACCCTTAAGTGTTTCCTGAAGCATGGTGCTCTTGATAATTGTAAAATAAAAAATATTAGTGCTCTGTAGAGCTAAGTTTAACCTTGATAGAAGAAATAACCAGACGGATGACTATGAGGACTAATTCAAGCCTTTGTAAAAACAGAAAAAAACAGAATTCAGGAATAACTATGTCCTTCACCAAACCATACTGAATGACCTCATTAAGTATCTGTGAAAAGATCTGCAAATGACGCTTCACAAATGGTGCCTTTTTACCCTGATTAAAGGTCACAAAATGGGGCAAACTTTTCAAATCTTGGACGAAAGAGGCTGTAGAGACCAATCCAACATATTTAAGGTTGTTATAGGGACATCTTCAAAGTGGATGAAAGGTCTTACATAGACTAATGGATTACTGAGTATAAAAACAGCTTTTTCTGTGTTTTATTGAAGCTGACTCTCACAGATCGACAGATACGTACCAGGTCATAGCAGTAGTGAGATAGGTCTCTCATTCCAGCTCTTCACATATTTGACTCTTATAAAAGACCACTTGGCATCTAATACAAACACATAACAAACATAACAAAACAAAGTACATGCACACTGGGAGCACATGAACTCCCATTGCTGACAAACAGAGACGTTTAATGACAGAATGTCAGAAGACATGAAATTTGACATTTGAATTTCCACAGTTCAAAATTCTTTATTTCTTTTTTTTAATCCTCTCCTCTCTGGCAGCTTTTGCAATCAGTATTAAGATCTGATTGTGCTGTTGTGCCAAACACCTTTTGCTTTTCCAAGATCAGCTCTGTAAATTCTCTATAGGCAGACTGGACTTCCCAGCATGGGCCAAACTGCCCTATGCAGCAAGGCAACAAAGAGGGCGCAGACCAGCCCAGTGCAAGGAAGCACCCAGCCAGAGACCAGGCGAACCCAGGCACCAGATCCCCATGCCCCACTCACAGAGCCACCGAGAAGAGGGTTGAGTTCATGTTTGGGCATAGAGAATGATCGCTCTGAATTTGAGTGGTAGCGGCTAGCATAGACCAAAACTCGGTAAAACCATCTGGTCCTGAGGCTTTATCTTGTTAAGAAATTCTGCAATGTCAGCGTCGGAAGGATTAATCTGTGATGAGTTTAAAGCTTCATAAAAATCTTTCAAATATTTATTTGTATATTTATATGTTGTTGGTCATGAGCAACGATCCCAGTGGAATCCTTTAAAGAATAAATACTTGTTTTGTTTTTTTTATTTAGCTTTAACTGGTTAGTAAGTTTTTCAAACCCAGCCTTTGCCTTAATTGTTTTATTTAGTTCTACTTCTCGTTTTGTCAGGTTGGTAATTATATGCTCTTGTGGTGAGGCAGCATAGGCAGATTCTAATGATTTCCTTTTTTGTTCTAGTTCTAATACGATTAGAAAGCACTTTCTCCTTGTTTTTCTTATGTGAACAGTAAGATAATATTTTGCCCCTCATTACTACCTGTCCTGTTTCCCATAGAACATGTGTTGATGTCCCTGCTAGGTCATTATTATCTAAATGTATTGCCCATTCCATTTTGAAATAATTAATGAAGTCTTGTTCTTTAAATAGTGATGTATTAAATCTCCAGCTCCTAATTAGTGGTGTGACTCTTTTCTGTGTCAGACAGATAAATACTAGTGTATGATCACTGATAGTGATAGAATGAGTGTTTTTAATATCCCTCATAACGGAGCTGGAACTAAAAAGTAGTCTGAGCGACAGTGTGAGTGGTGTACTGGTGAAAAGAAGGTGTAATACTGAGAGTGTGGTGATGTGAACGCCAAGCATCACAAAGACCAAACTCACAGCCACATCCTTTGACTCACTGCTGTACTGAGACAGGTTGAAGTTTCCTCCTATTATAAGTGTGGTGTTAGAGTGATCTGAAGGAAAACCCATGTCTTCACCCTGCCTTTTGACACCTTGTGAGATGTGGGGTTTTTTAAAGATTATTTTATTTTATTAGTTCATTGTATGTTTTTTTATACTGTTTTTATTTTTTATTTTCTCTGTTTTGTTTTCTCTATTGTTCTTTACTTATTTCCTGTACTTTGGTCCTGTGCTGGCTGTTATAAAGTGCTTTATAAATAAAGTTGGATGGGACTGAGAGTGAAAAAAGAAGGTATAAACAAAGGAGGGGTCATCAACATTTGGTCCATATATTAGTGATACACAGATCCATATTTTGAATACATAGATAAAGTATTATTAATCTGCCTTGTGGACCTGCTGCTGACAGTGCAGTTCATTTTCCTGTTAATTAATATGGCTAAACTTCTTTGTTTTGAGTAGCAGGCTGAGAATGTGTGAAGGAAATATGGAGAGGTGAGTTTTGGTCATATGAGCCTCCTGTAGAAAGACAGTATATGCTGGTAAGTCATTTAACCGATTAGTCATTTTGAGCCTCTTTTCCCTGGAATCAATTCCACGTAATTCCATGTGACGAACCTCAGTGTGGTCATGGTGGAGTGTAGAATTTACACCAAAACTGTGTGTTTATCTGTCTGTCTTGTATGGCTGCATGTTAGTGTGTGTGTGGTTGGTATGTCTGTGACTGTGCTGTATGTTTCTGTGGTAAACAGCAGCATTGAGGCAGAGCATACATAATGCTGAGTGCTGAAGGAAACAGAAAAGATGTGAAAGGTGATAAAGGTCACACAGTGATAAAGTCACACAGTTCAGTTCCAATTCATACAAACCAATTTAACCGAAACAAGAATTGTGGTCATCCTTATTAGTACTTTCCCCCATTTAGGCCATTTTGACAAAGATGAGGGGTCAAAATATATTTTCTTTTCTTCCTTTAAATTTTATTTTGCTAAAATCAGTTAACAGTAGCATTTTATTGTTTTCAGCCAAAGACAAAATATCAGCATTTCATGTTAGTGTGACTTGCACTCTGTGCATTGAAAGGTTCATCACACTGTTTCTATAATATGTTTACAGGTGTGGAGGAGGTACATAAAAACAGAATAATAGTACATATATGAGATTGTTTATGTCACAACTCTTGCATTCTCCTTGTATCAATGATTTCAAACAGTTGTGACAAACTTGTCTCTCTCCCTCTAATTTTTCATAACTGTCCTCCCAGAAATGTCTTCACGGGACCTGCAGGGGTTCATAGTGTGTAGGTGTGCGTGATTGTGACTATGCATAGATTTGTGTCTAAGTGTTTGTATGTGCGTAAGTTCTTGCCTTTCTAAAACTAAATGTGCTCACGCATGTAGAATGATGTCATCCAGAGTGAGGGCTGTTCTCTGCCATTGGAGTAATACAGATGTATGTGTGTGTACATGTTTAGACATCTTTGTGAGGACAGAAATTGGCATGCCACTATACTTGTGGGGACCAACAGTCCCTAATGGGGACAAAATGCCCATCCCCACTAGTTTGAAGACATTTTTGAGGCTCAAAATGTGGTTTTAATGTCAGGGTCACAGTTATTTTTGGAGGTGAGAAGAAAAGAATCAAAGGGTTGAAAATGGCTGCAGTGCAATGAGGGTTGCAATGAATAGCAAGACTTTGCCCTCGCATATATACTTTTGCAGGAAATGTCTGCACATTTTCCTTGCAGACAGTTATAAGGTCATAATAATGATGGATTTTACAGTCCAATAAGGCGGCAAACTCACTTTCTCCTGGAGAAGGACTCCCTCACCGGAGGATGCTGTTAAAACTGGCAGACACTTCTCTCTATGCACAAATCATCTCAATAATCTGCTTTGTGCATGTGTGAATTTTCTTGCAGTTCTTTGGCTGAATTCCCAAAAAATGTAAAAACCCATCTCTGGTACAGCAATAAGTCGAAATATGTAAGAACAAAAAGGCAGATACCTGTTAATTTTACCCAAAGGGAGTTACAATTATCACATCATCAGTTATTTCCTCCTGTGATGTTATTGTCCTGTGCAAAGAAATGTTCCACAGAACTTCCAAACTGAAAAAAACTCCAAAAACAAATAAATAAACATCAAAATACAGATGAGAGAGACTTCTTAAACCAATTTTGTGTTATTTAAAGAGTATTTTCATCAATCTTGTAATGTACTGCCATCTTGTGGCAGTGGGCTGCCCACTGTGGGCCATGTGGGTCTGTCCATAGTGACCCCGCATGAAACCTAAAGGGGGATATTTGCTAGGTGAGCTGTCAGAGGTTAGTGGAAGAAACACAGTTATTTAATATTATATTATAAACTCACTGTCACGATGTGCTGTGCAGGTGGTGGAGAGCTGATCCAGAATGCAGGACTCCTCAGAAAAACATACTAGCATCAGCAAGCTTTTGAAAAAACAGCAGTATTAACTGGAGCAGACTGATAGACTGGCAGGCAAACAGCATGAAGGGATATGACTACATGACAAAGAACAAAGTGAAACTTTGGAACACAGCTGGGGAAAACAAGGCACAGGTGAACAAAGTCAGAACGATGACATGGGACACAAAACTGAACATAACGGCAGTGTTGGGAAGGTTACTTTTAAAATGTATTCCACTACAGATTACAGAATACATGCGCCAAAATGTATTTTGTAATATATTCCGTTACGTTACTCACTGAGAGTCACGTATTCTGAATACGTTGGATTACTTAATATATTATCATGCTATTTACAACTACATGAATGTACTATTGCTGTGTATTTTAGGGTGTAGACATCTCGTATAGAGAACTATTCCACGTATATAAAACAGGTCCGAACCGTAGTAAAGGGACCTCTGGCTAATACGTCGGTTTCCGTGTCGGGCTCTTAGCCAAAAACTAGCTTTACTTTGTTGTCTGGGTCAATTTTGCTAGCAAGAGACAGAGAGAGGCGTTGAAAGGCTGCTCCAACGGAACTTATTGTTTCGGAAGAAAACACGAACAGATCCTGTTTCTGCTCGATGACAACTCGTACTTTTCCACTCTCCTTTTTCTCCCTCCTCGCGCTCACACACACATCACGGGTATGGCAGTCCATTCTCCCTGCAGCACAGAGTACACTGCCCGAGTACACTGAAAAATATTTCTTCACATCATTATGTGGGCCGCAAGTAGGGGTGACATGGGCCGCGAGACTGAGGCCCAGGCATTAGAGCCTCTTAATGTGTGTTTTGTTTGGGTTTCCACCAACATGGAATTACCAAAAATAGAGAGGGCACAGCCTAACATATGAAGCAGGAAAAGAGCGCCGTGTAATCCATTTATTTCAACAAAGTAACTGTATTCTGAATACCACCTTTTTAAACGGTAACTGTAACGGAATACAGTTACTCATATTTTGTATTTTAAATACATAACGCCGGTACATGTATTCTGTTACTCCCCAACACTGCATAACGCATGCAGCAAAAGAGACTATCAAAATAAAAAAGGAAACTAGCACTGAGCCTGAGAATTACAAATTTGACAAAGACAAAGGGAGAATAAACAGAGACATGAAATCACCAAAATCACCAAAAGACTTCAAACAGGAATCCTTACAAAAAGTAAAAACAAGAACACAAAACTAAAAATACTCGTAACTAAAAAAGAGATCACAACTCAAAACACTTAGTTGAAGACACAGGAGCACGGCACTAGCATCATATCAGCTACCACAAGCCCCAAACAGATTTAACCTTATTAGATATCTGTAATGTGTATGAGAATGGAACAAACAAGAGAAGCCTATTAATCACAGGTCATCACAAACTGACTGGATGGCTTAATGTATAGCGAGCACATTCATTTATGCCTTTTTTCTGGTGGCTCAGCTTAAAAAAATATATAGCACATATATTTCATATATGTGTATGCATATATATGTGTATGAGTAATATATGCTGCTATATACAGCAGGATATATTACTCATATTACAGTATGAATGCATATTAAAGTATATATTACAGTATGGATTCAAACCTACCCACAGGAAAAGAAAGTGTATCATTTATCATTTAACATTTATCTGGAGTCTCAAGCGCCACCTCAGCTACAGTTAGCTCCAGCATGTAGCTTTTTCAGACATTAGCTTGGTGATAAAATCTCATCAAAGAGAAAAGAACATGGCATTAAATATCCTGAGGTAAATAATTGACTTATTTCTGATTCTGAAACAAAAAAAAGTATAAGTAAAATTGTATTTGAAATCCTAAGTGAGGTGACAAAATGTGTAGCTTTGGGCTGTTACATTTTAATGTCTCAGCACTGTTCAAAGGTAGATCCTCTCTGATTAATCTACTAATGTTACAGTAGCACTGGTGTAAGCAGCACCAGCGAGAGTTTTGTCCTGCAGGCTCAATTTTGTACCCAAGCCAGCTCTAGCATCAGTGTGTGCTCTACTACAAACTGCCAAAATGTGACTGATGACTTAAATAAAAATTAGATGTGCTTAACCTGAAGGAAACACTTCATGACTTGCTCACTCATAATAGACTAAAAGCAGAAATAATGCTGGTTACATTTTATATTATAGAGCTCTGGATTTTCTGTCATAATACTTCCTGAAATTTATGATTTTGTAAACACAAGCAGCAAAGCTATTCTCCCTAAACAATTATAATTATAATTCAAAATCAAATTAGTTTACATTTCATAGCATTTCATGTTTCTGACCCTTACTTAGGCTCATATAAAATTTCCAAATGCTGCTTTGGTTTTGCTTTTGATTCCCATGCTAAAAGTGGATGGACTCTTATTGTGAGTCATCTTGGCTCAAGATGTGCACCAAATGGTATTACTGTTATGACATGTGGCCAACTGATTCATCATACTTGACAAATGTGGAATTATCATGTACTGACACTTTTTCCACAGTAGTAGAAGAAATGTAAACAAACACCTCTGTTGACTACAAAGCTGCATTTCATATGTTGTGTTCAGTATCGGGTTCAGGAGAACCCGATACTGAACTCAGTAGTTTATTCAGTAGTTAGTGTGAAATGCCACTGCGAGAGCACATCACCCCAGTTTCATCCTCTTCCGCTGGCTTCTAGTTCCTTTCAGATTTTAAGATTATGTTGCTTGTTTTTAGGCTTTAAATGAACTCGCCCCTCCTTATTTATCTGTGCTTTTAAGTATCCACAACTCATCAAGGACACTGAGGTCTGCTAATCGGATGATTCTGAATGTTCTCCGGACAAAACATATATGGAACTGGTCTTTTTCCAGTTTTAGGACCTGACCTGTGGAAACGCCTGCTTAACCCTTTCACGCATAGTGGTCACTACAGTGGACAGCTATTCAAAGGCTGTTTTCTTGTGTTTGTGTCAGTGTTGATGGTATTACTTGCACATAAACCACTACATTGGACACTGATGTGTCACTCCATACCCTGTCACCCACTCCAAAGGTGATGTCGTCCACATAAGTGGACATGTACTATTTGAAAAATACATGTTTAAAAAATGAAGTTCAAAAATAATTTTTTCATGCTTGATTGAAGCTGATTGAGGTTGTCATAATTCATGCTGAAAGAGCTAATCACATCTTTATAATAATTAACAGACCTTCATCCGGCCTCAAATCTCACCTGCTTTCCCCGACTTTTAATATGTGCACAGACATCTAAGTCTCAGCCTGCTTTATTGTATTTTATATTATTTTATTTTAGTGTATTTTATTGTTTTTATTGTCCTTTATCATTGTTTTATTCCTAGCTGAACCTATAAAGCACTTCGGTCAGCTATAGTAGGTTTAATTGTGCAATACAAATAAAGTTTGAGAAATTGAAGTCTCTCCTAAAAAAGCAGAAAAACCAAAACCAAAACTTTTTAGTATTAGCACAAGCTAGCAAATACTTACTGTACTTACTATACTATTTTTATTAGCACATTCAGGTAGCTTTAATATAAATGATTTATTCATGCTTTACTGTGCAGCAGTGATGTGACGCATCTATTAGGAGTTTCTTTTTCCTCTTTTGCTAAGAGCATTCTAGTTCTGAACACAAATTTGCATATCCCCATAAAATGGCTGTGAAACAGTCATCAAATGTAAACTATCACTTCAATTGATACAAAAATATTTATATGAAATACCACAATACAGCAGTGTAGAGTAGGTGAGCCTGACTCTGTTAAGAGAAAAACAAGGTTGTAACTCTCTCGCCCCCACATGATATGTGGCAGTGGGTAAGTGCTGTGGAATGTTCTTTGTCTCTGACAGCGACTGCCGCGCCCATCGTCAGAGACAACAGCTCGGGGCGTCTGACCAAACTGTTCTCTCTGTTAAACTCAGTTAAATGCCTGCTCATCAGGTGTTTAATATATGTTAAAAAAACTTCCATGACATATATTGTCCTGCCTCCCTGATGCACAAAGTTACACTTTACTAGATTAATATGTCTGACTGAGGATAACATACAGAGGGTGCAAGAAATGCTCAGCAATGAAATGTGATGCCCTTTAGCATCGCGTTTCAATGCACTCTGCATGTTTTTGACATATTACAGCATAAATGTTTAATGTTTGAGGAAACGTGTTTTTTCTCTTTAACTATATGTAATCAAATTAAATTTAACACCTAAATCTGACCAAGTGAGTTTTGTGATTACATCAACGAGTAAAACTGAAATATACAAATCATAAAAAAGGGAAACAAATTAGTGAGTTTAAAAAAAAGCTTATCAGCGTGCAAAATACAAAGGTCTCTTGGCTGATATTATAATTACAGTGACTTACATCACTGCCTTGCCTCAAGCCTCCTACAGCAGACCTGGCAGCTTAAGTGGGGTGTTATATCCAAGAGTGCAATATTGCTATGCCTGCCTCCAAGGGACACCTCATAAGGGGGAATGGGAGTTTTTGATGCACTAGGATGAGGATGTGAAATGCTTGTGTTTTCTGCTAAATAAAGATGAATAATGGTCATTATTTTTAGTAACACACAATTGGTTCATAATGGCAACTAAGTGAAATGATGAATTTAATTTCAGCAGACGGATGAAGGAAGGCTGAAGTTATTTATTATACAATATGAAGTGAACCTGGTCATTGAGAAAGACCCACACTAACTGCTGGTGTTGCTGGCACTCTAATTGTGCTTAGCTAAGTTGAAGTTGAAGGCAAGCATCTTCTCCTATACCTGATCATTGGGCCACAGTTTTAACTGTATGTCTGTGGCTCTGGTGGGGTTTAATCTTTGATTTTAGTGCCACGTATGAAAATGATTGAATGTAAACACTTTAAAAGTACTATTCTTCTCATCAGGGAACCATGTAGTATTTTTTTTATTTAATGAGTTAAGATTCACAAAGGGTCTCCTAGACAGAACACGCAACAACAAGTCTATTCCATTACCAATTCTTCTTGGTTCCAGTTGTGACAGTAAAATGGATCAGCATACTTATTTAAGGATAGGACCAATGCTCAATTTCATCTCACTATCTCTGTCCCAGCACAGAAATATCCCTTTTTCTTTCTTCTACTAACTCTGTTTTACTCCACCACCATCAAAAATATTGAACTGCACTGCTGTCATTGTCTGTAAAATGTTGTTATTGCCATTTTTCTGCCTCTTCTCTCATAGAGGGTAGCAGGTGTGTGTGCAGGAAATAGGGGGATCAATGGCTCAAATGAGCTTTATTGATTGAAGGAAAGGCTACCAAAAGCCCTGAGGCTTTTTGACCACTTCTTTAACCTTCTCTCATTTCTTGTTTGGTTTCTTTTTCTTTCCAGTGTTTTTTTAATCCATGTGCCTTTCTTAACCTATTTTCCCCTTTCTATTTTTGTATGTACAGATATCCCCCCTCACAACCTGTAAGGACCCTTGGGACTTTTCAATCCAGCACTAAGTGGGAGGAGTTACATGAGATCGTCCATCAAGCCGTTTCTGGCACATCATAAAAAATACGAGAGTACCCTGCATTATACAGGGGTGAAACCCAATACCCATGACAAAAACATTTGCAAATCAAATCAAATAAATAATTATTTCTGGAGGTTTTATTGCAGCACTTTCTTTGCAATGAATTAGGGGCTAGGAATATTTGTTCCTAGTGAGCAGAGGGTGACCAGCTAGGCCTGTAATACTGAGGCTGAAGGGACTAAATGCTCAAAAAGAACACAAAGTTAATAAATCTCATGCAACTACAAAAGAAGCAAAAATAATAATTATTTATTAGATTGATCTCAAAATACCTTTGCATTTCCTTTTTTGCTAATTCACCCAGTGTGAGGTATGTCTCGGATGAAGCAGTCTCGATTAGCACAAGTCATAGCCACCTGCTGGAATCAACCATGAAAGTGAGCTTCGACATGCGTCCCCAGTGGCTGGGACACATATCCATGGCAACATGTTGGACTTAGACCAGAGAAATAAAATGGAATTGCCACATTGTGGTCCTACCACGCACTGGGGAGGAAAATTGGTGGGTGTTCTAACAACTGGAAAGCAAACAAAACTCTGTTAGTGTGCCAAACACTGTCTGCTGCATTAATAAAGGTGAGATAATCTTTTATTACAACCAGCATGAATATTAATCAGATATCTGCATTCATTCTCAAAAAAGCACTATGTAGCTTGTCTAAAATCATTTATTAGACTGGATTTAAATAAATCCTAGGAAATTGGAATTTATTTAAAGATGTGAATTCTTAGGCCTTTGAAATGTAACTACTGGCCAAAAAAAGAAAAATACATGTATGCAGGCCCCTATCTAGAGATTTCAACAAGCACAAGTTTGAAACAACTATTTGAATAAATCACAAATAACCTCTTTAAGTTTAACATCTAATGAAAACCTTGACTGAGTGGAATGAATGTGCATTGTATTAAAAAGCAGTTAATGCTTTCTTTTGGTTTTATTATATATACTTTACAGTTCATTTAATCATGACAATGTGTTGCTTATTGTTCAGACGCTGATATTAAAAGCTGGTATGAGATAGTGATCATATCATGTTTTTAATGAACAGCAACAGATGATGAAGTTAGCAGTGGAATGAAATACATTTACTGCATGGTGAGAAGAAAAACACAACGGCCATAATAAGATTGCTATGAAACTTGAGCTCATTATTCTCCACGATCATATTATCTTTAGTTATATTAAATAAAGAGGTAGAAATGTTTCCAACACAGCATTAAGATTTATAATTTGAATACACTCTAATGGCCGTGAAACAGGCCATTTGAGGAGAATGAAGCAGTGTGAGGCACAGATACACATCAGACAATCACAGTCACTTAAAATTACACAAGCAGCTAAGGCCCACATGTGCTGGCCCCAAACCTGTTTTTGACTTTTAGTGCTTTTGTAGGATCTTTGCTGTACAATCGAAAGTGCTTTGAGGCGGCTGTTGTTGTGATTTGGAATATAAATAAAACTGAACTGAGCTGAAAATTCATAAACCTACTGTCATCATTTAATAAATAATAATGGATTGCATTTATATAGCGCTTTTTGGGGCCCTCAAAGCACTTTACAATTCCACTATTCATTCACACACTCCAGTTGTAGCCACAGATGCCCTGGGGCAGACTGACAGAAGCGAGGCTGCCATATCGCGCCACCAGCCCCTCTGGCCAACACCAGTAGGCGGTAGGTGAAGTGTCTTGCCCAAGGACACAACGACCGAGACAGAAAGAGCTGGGGATCGAACCGGCTTCCCAACCCCCTGAGCCACGGTCGCCCCGAAGAGGTGCAACATCAGTTTTACAGATGAAAGATTGTTGTCTTTGCAGCTAGCCTCATTGTATATTTTAGGAGAACACAACATACAAAGGTTTCACTGAAGAGTATTTAAATAAATCATACATACTGCAAATTGCACCTATTATCAGAAGCACATGCAGAGCTTGCTATTTTCAGATCTGTTACGTATAACACATTGAAATATCTGTCAAAATGTAAAAATTTACAGGGCGCATGTGAAGCAATCAGATTAATGCCTGAATCTAACAATTATTTGTTATTTATTGACTGTCATGAATACCTGCAGCCTCACATGTAATGTTGCTGAAAAAGTCATCAAGTGGGTTCATTTTTCACCTGCTAATCTGCACTGATCTTGGTAGCATGTTGGCCATTATCTAAACTCAACTAGCTGCTTCTGTGTTTACTTTACTGCTCTATTAGCACATTACACTCAGAACTTCCCATCACTTCTATCAGTGTGTTTTTGGGAATACAGCCTCATACTTGTTTGCCCCACTTAAATCAGTAAATCTGTCCCTAAGCGAGAAAAACACACACACAAGCTCACCACAGCAGTTGCGTTAGACTGATGTGTTGTTCCTGGTGCTGATACAGCTGCTTATCAGTAAAGTCTGCCTGTCATCGTCTCGACAGAGCAGAGATACAGGCTTAAAGAAACACTGAAAGGCTCCTGAATATCAGTCAGACTCGCTTTAAATGCAATTCTGTATCTGTGTGGGTTTCTTTGTGTGTGTCTGTATGTGTCTATCTGTGTGTGTGTGCTTCACAACAATCCTGAAACATCTGTATTTGTAGCACCTATTGGCTCGGTACAGCAGAAAAGGCTGTAAAAAATTTTTTAAAAGTATTTGGAAATTTCAATTTCAATCTGTGTGTGTGTGTGTGTGTGTGTGTGTGTGTGTGTGTGTGTGTGTGTGTGTGTGTGTGTGTGCGTGTGTGTGTGTTGGGGGGCTGAGTTATGTGCATCAACTTGGACAGCACTGTGTTTTATCAGCGCTGTTTAAATGTTTCCTGCCACTCATCTTCCTCGTTTGTAGCGATTCTAACCTTTAGAAGACTGCTATTGATACGATCAGACAGAAATACACTGACACAGACAGACTCACATGCTCTTTGTTCAGCTTGTTGTTTCCTTATGAATAGATTTTATATGCTTCCATTAACTTCCATTATATGGTTATCCCACATGATTAGCAGGGCATCTTACAGTCATGGTATCAAATAAGTAGATCCCTGTAAAATTACTAATAAAGCCTCTTGAATAGAAGTGTGTGAAGCTGTATTGCCAAGTTTTACAACTGATGAAGTATGTAATCAAAGCTCCAAATGATGTGAAATACAAAATTTTATTGGACCAAAAAATGTGTTTTTTAAATCGAAAGGCTGCCAGCACCCGAAGGGTCAAAAGAAGTTAACAAACCTAAATCTGATCAATTTCAACAGGTAATTCTGTCATTGAAGTGCATGTATCTAATTTCAGAATGACTGTGTGAATATATTATTTGTCGGAAAGATCTCCAAAAAGAACATTAGAGCAAGACAACAGTTTGCCAATGAAAATACAAGGAAAGAGCTTCTGGAGCTTCACACGGTGCAATTCCTCATATGTGTACATGTACTAGGTCAATAAAACTGATTCTGATTCTGAAGACCAGACTTTTTGGAATGATATTCTCTTGATAGATGAATCAAAGTTGTTTGGAAAAAAGTAATACGACACATTTTCAAACACACATCAGATGTAAAAGATCACAAGTACTTGAGGTATGTCCTAGTTGACCTTCGAACATCATGAAACCAATGAATATTTTAGCATTTTTAAATCATCAATAATTTTTAATTGAAACAAACAGGAAAAAAAACTGCAATATTAAGTCTTCACGATTGGTCAAACTTTCACCAAGTCGTGATGTCTAGGCAAAGAAGGCAATACTGTCTTCTGATGGCAAAGCTGCTATCATGTTTTTTGCAAAAATCATTTCTGATGAAAAAAGTTTTTCCTTAGTTTACATGTGCTTTTTGTTAACATATATCCATGGAAGGGCAGGATGGTCCCAGGACAGAGCCATACTATTAAATTTAAGTTAATACAGGTCAAAATAAACAATAATGAAAGCGTATACATGCATTATAAGTGACTAAAGAGATCTATAATTATTAGTCACCAGGGGTCTATTAGAGGTTTGTGAAAGCAACATGTGTGTATGTGCTTGCATGTCAGGGCATTGTGACTGACTTATGTAGAGCAGGTGCTGCCACACCAGACTGCCACATTAAAGTATTGCTACACTGTGTCGGGATTCACAAGGACTGCCTCATCTTCTGCTGTGAGAATCAGTGCAAGTGATCACACAGTGACGTTGGTCAGGAACTTAAGGCTACGCACTGTGACACACACGACTCCTCTGGTGTCATTTGTTTTGACATTGATGGTAAGCTGAGGTTTTTCCTCTAAGCCTTTGCTGTCTCTTGTCTTCTGGTTAAAAAGAGTAAACATGTGATTATGCTCAAGATGATTCACCTGAACACACCAGTGGTTAGACTCTTTTCATTTCCAAGTTGTTCAGACTCTGTCACCACATTTAAACTTAGTGGTTATCTGTAAGTGTGTTTTTTTTTAATTTGCAAAGTTAATATTATGAAAATGAGAATTTCCCCTCCAGCCAGTCTTTATTGCTTATTATGTTAAAACATTGTTTATTGTCTTTTTGTCTCTTTTAATTGTTTCATTAGTCTTTGTTTTCTTTGGACATTTTAGATTATCTTGCCTTTGGATTTTATCAGTAAACTTGGTCAGTCTGCTTCCTGCCTTTCAGCATCTTTGTTGCTTTTTCCAGACGTCATTGTCTCAACACTTGGGTCTACTGAAGAAATAATCAGCAACAAAGCACAAAACTCCAAAATGTTCTTTCGCTATTAAACTTGAAAGCACTTTTTTTTAAGTTAATCACTGTCATAGACTGTATTATTGGACCTTATGTTTACGCTTGTTGCTCTGGGACACATTTCTTATTTTATTGAGACCTGTACAATTTTAACAAGCTATTCCATGCTCTGGTGTAGTTGGGCAAAAAATGTATCCAACCATCTGTGTAAATGACCGCAGTAAGCTGAGAAAAATCGGCTGCACTGAAAAGAGAAAAGTGGAATTTTCTAGAAGTAGTGACAAACTCTGCTTGTTATTGTAAGAGAATTTTAACATATTGTGGAAAGAATGACGAACACAATCATATATTTGCATTCTTTCAGAACTTTTTATTCCCAGTTGCTGCTCCTTAAACCCTCGGCTGCAGCTTTTCAGCTGCCAGCCACACATATACAACAACAACAACAACAACATCAACAACAAAGCTTCTTAGGTCCCAGCACGTTTAATACGGGAGGTGTGATGAGCTGATCAAGCTCAGGTGTGTCCACCTCCCCCGCAGCCCCGTCACAAACCACGCCCCTCCACACATATCATTGTAATCGACTAGTAATATAAAATATTTATTATAGCTTCTTTAATTAGGATTGATTAGCAAATAACTAACCCCACACCTTTAATGTTAACTTGTTAATCAATACTGGCCAAAGATATTATACGGTAGCTCAATATTACACCCACCATACAATGGGCACTTTCTGTTTGTGTCAATATCTTGAAGTCTGCCTGTACATTCCTTCAGGACAATGTAATTTTCCAGGTCATTTCAGTTTCATTCTTTGTCTTTAATGCTGTCATAAAATCAGCTTCTATCCTTTTGTCCCATATGTCTCATTTCGTAGATTAAGTTGGAACTTAGTGATAAGGGTCACTGGCAGTGTAAACATATCCTCCTGGGTAGACACCTACACACACGCGCGCACACACTCTGTGGTCAGTAATTGCCTTGCCCTTTTAGCAATGCATTATCACAGGTAATATTTGTGGAAGGAACTAAGGTATGTTAGCTTCCCCAAACAAACCTACATTCTCCATCAAGTGCACACAGAGTAAGCTATTGGCTACTGTGTTTGCTCAGCGAACAGAGAAGGGTTGAGTGCAAAGATGTTTATACAGCCTTCATTGACTCTGTGTGAATGATAAAGAGACAACAGAGAGACGGGGCGAGTAAGCTGGAGAAATGAGTTCCAGTCATTCAGTGACTGGAATGACACACACACACACGCACACCTTCATATACGTCACTACCAAGAACTTATCTGTAGTATCTCACACACACCTTCAGACACCAAGCTACTTTTTGCACAGTACTCAGTGTTTTGCACATTTCCATTGCACTGTCTTGTGTCTGTATCGTCTTGTCTTGTTTTTTTGCAATTTTTGCACACTGCACAGTATTGATAGGATTTTGTTAAGGATTTTTTACAAACCAAACACAAATGTCCTTGATTTATGTGTAAAGTTTATTTACACATATAGAGATTTATATTTGAGAGGTGACTGAGAAATGAATTAGCACACATTACAATCAACTACATTCCAATTCCTACACCTGGAAAAAAAAACACTTCCTTCAAGATTAATTTCTTACCTTCCAGGCAGTCGTTTGTTTCACTTCAAGCAAAGAAAAAAAGAAAATTAATCAAAAACCTGCATAAAGTGTTACATCTTTATTTATTTATTATATTCTCTCAAAGCTGTGTCATCATGCAGCAAACTCATTACATTTGATTTTTTATGGATTTCACACTTTGCACTGACAACTAATGTTTGATTGTATTTTTCACTTCTTATGTTTCAGTGGCATTGTGTTACATTTATCTTACTCACCTCAGTGTGAGTTCAACAGAGTAATTCAAGCTGGACACAAAAGGCACACGGCATAATAAATAAGTGGTGGGGTTTGACAACTGATATCTGTCAAATTAGTTATATTTCAGTAATATGTAATATCGCTCTGCTTTCACAAAATCCTCCTTAATATAAAAATGTGAAATGTGGATTGTTCATTTTATTTCTGTGCAACATTATCCACAATGAGCCTTATTAAAAAACAAATCTACCCCAAACCAAGAGTCCTTCATCAATGCTAGTCTACATCTAGGCTCTTTTTTGCACATTGTTGTTTTACAAATCAAGTTCAAAGTATTAGGTGTTTATAAAAGTGAAATTCCACATTGAAGTTGCTCTGATCAGTGAACAAACTTGAAGATCTTAGTCCACCAAATCTTCTTTGTCACCAAAAGATCCTGAACCACAAGCTACTGACAGTTCCTATGTGGGACGTCTTTCAGAGGAAATCCTTTTGAGTTCCATCTCTGCTGAATTGAAAAATCTGTGGACTGGATTTCTCCCCTAGCCTGTCACAGAGTGACGCTGAAAAAATAATTCAGGCATTTATTAATGCTAGGCTGTACCACATTCATTATTATGCAAATGTCCTAAAAACTCCCTGAAAAGCCTTAAATTACACTCAAAATGCTGCAGTGAGAATGTTGACAAACTGGAAAGAGAGAGCATATTTATCCCATATTGGTTTCTCTTCACTGGTTCTCTGTTAAATCAAGAATAAAATTTTCAATCCCTCTAAGTAGAATGGGAGGCAGAGCCTTCAGTTTTCAGGCCCTCTTCTGTGGTACCAGTTTGGTTTTAAGAGACAGACACCATCTCTACTTTTCACGATAAAAAGCTTTGCTTTTTGCTAAAGCATATAGTTCAGGCTGGATCAGGTGACACTAAGCCATCCTAAAGCTGCAATAGGTTGCTGGGGGGCTTCCCATGACGCAGTGAGTGTTTCTTCTTCACTTGCCTCTTTTTATTCTCTGTTTATACACCACATTGCATTTACTAAACAGTTATTATTAATTATCAATCTCTGGTTTTCCTTCACAGTGTGTCTGTTGTCCTCTCTCCTCAGACCCACATGACTCATCATGGCAGATGGCTCCCCCTCCCTGAGCCTGGTTCTGCTGGAGGTTTCTTCCTGTTAAAAAGTTGTTTTTCCTTCCCACTGTCGCCAGGTGCTTGCTCGGGGGTCATCTGATAGTTGGGGTTTTCTCTGTATTATTGTAAGAAACAAAAAATTAACAAAGAAAAACAAAAGTTACAATAAAACATTGAGTAACCATGCACCTAGTTTTGCACCATGTCTCACAATAAGATATAACATTTATATCAGAAGTTCAACAGTGTTGTCCTTAACGTGCAAACCACAAGAGTATAGTTTAGAGAATCATGTGAATAGAATACATTCTAGAAGAACAAACAAAGCAAAGAGCTCTTTTCCTTGACAAGCAAGCACCTTTTCCCCTCCTAAACACTACTTCACATTCCCCTTTGTCTTTGCAGATGCAACCAGCGGGAGCAGTCAGGCCTGAAAGTCTCTCTTAAGCATGCTGGTAATGTTCTTGTCAGAAAGCTCATTTAGCCCAGTAGGTCCACAATGTGTGAAAGTGCTACAAGCATTTGAGCCCCACTCCATGTCTCATCCATGACATTTTTGACTTAATTCTCTTCACTCCCATGTGCATGGCCTCTTAATTGGTACAATAATGACTCGCAAACCAACTGCTCTAGAGAGGACGATCAATAAGTGCTATAGATCTATATGAGGAAGTTCTCCACTCAAACTTATCTATTGAATTTAAACCCTCTCTTGCTTTCACTAAATCCTGTCCACTCTGTTTTGGACAAGTAACAAGGCTCATAGAAACCTTTTTAAAGCACTTTGAGTGGTTAGGAAGAACGTAAATGTAACTCTAGTCCATATTTCCACTAGAAGATCATTTTATTTAAGAATAAAATAATTATGAGGGTAAATGCACATTATTTGCTTGTGCTGATATTAGGAAAGAAATAAGAGTGACCAAAGCAATACCTTTATAAAAATATAAATATATATAAATGTTTTTAGTTGGGTATCTGGCTTAAAAGTTAAGTTGATCAGTTGTACTGAGAACGGAGAAAATTAATATTACTATTAATATTCACTAAAATCTATTATTGAATAATCTGTTAAATCTAGTTTTCAGGTCCATATTTAACCCTTGAAGTCTCTGGCTTTTTTTTTTTTACCTGGCAAAACATCCTGACATTTGGTCAGTAAAGGTTCCACAATCCAAACCAAATGGTACAGACAAAGTACTACCACGAAACACAGAATCAGTGACACCAATGTCAGTAAATCTGGCCTAAAAATTGAGAACTCAACTAAACCGATTATTATGTGTCACATTCTGCAAATGGCAGAAATACCACTTGTCACCTATAGCTGTTACCTTGGATGGCTGTGGATCAGGTAGAGCAGGTCATTTACTCATTAGATGTTTGGTTGTTCAATTCTTGGCTGCTTGAGTCTGCCTGCTAAAGTACAGGCAAGATACTGATCCATATTCCATATGTGGCTTTTGTGAATGTATGTGTGTAAATATAAAGCGTGTTCCATAATTTTACCTCTGTTGGTTCAACACTCAAATTAATTGTCTGGGGAAAAAATAATTATTTTTCTTTCTTTAAATAGACCGTTTCACTGAATTAGCCGCAGGTAACAAAACAAACTGAAGGCTCATGCATTGTGTTTGACATTACAGTTTTTCTGTTAAATGTTTTTGTGCTTTGTTGTTAGAAATATAGAAACCCTGCCTCTAAGCCTGAATGTTTGTTATCACTTGTTGGATATTAAGAGATTTAATACACATCTATAAGAATATTTAAGCACATTTCACAACACGTGACTGTGAACTTCACCTGTTTTACACAGAAATAAAATGCCTCTAGCGTTCTACTAAAACCTGCTACAGAGAATTTATTTCTAATCTAAATATTCAAACTCCACTTGTGAAGGCCTAACCTCACTACTGGCTGTGCAGCTTATTCCATGTTCGAATATTTTGTTTTTGCCTCTCCGTGGTTATTGCAACGGTCTCAAATAAATGAATTCAAATGTTAAAAAAGTACAGAAGTGATGCATTAACCAGTGAGGAGACAATGATAAACTGTTTAATGAACTACATGTAAACATGTCAGATGTAAAGATGAAGCAGGTCTTCAACCAGGAAAAGAAAACAAAGCAGCAACTCAGGCCTGCAGCAAAACACGGATTTCATCAATAAAACGGGAAAAATTCACAGGGGAGTGAAGGCGATGGGGGAGAGGGCTGTGGGTATGCATGACACGTAAAGCCATATCGTTCAGGTGCTCATACGTCACAACTTTGGACTACTGGGAACCTGCGTCATCACGCTTCTTTATTGACGCTGGCACAACTACTTTACGGTGAAATGACTTTTTGTCCGTCTGTCTGTCCGTCAGCCTCACAGTTGCTCACGTGGCTCCGCCTGGTGGCAGAAATCGCAACAGTTTGAGTCACAGAGTGAAAGCATTCCGAGCAGACTGACGTGCAACGAAACACAATAAACGCTTTTAGCTAAACTTCAGACACAGTGGTGTGCACGTGGTTAATCTCCACAGATCAGCCAAAACACAAAGATTTCAGTTTGACTGTGAATATGTATTCCATAACCCAGAGTTGATTCACTGCTGCCCCGAATACACGGAAACCTCAGCCAACAAGAATGAATCACTTTGTTTGGACAACTACTGGTTTCCATTTGGACATGTTGGATCATATTTGACTGATTTCTCGTGAGATACATATCGAATGTAACAGGTTGCTTTACAGGATAGTTGAGCCAGGACTTCTGGTGGCCAGATAAGCCCAGTCTGGGTTATGCAGAGCTTTGAGTAAACAGATGGAAACTCACTAAACATTCTTTTTTTCTTTTTGCACTGATGCAGCTTTTGAGTGTCATGGCCCAAAATGTCATCAGAAACACAAGACTGACTGCGTGACCGGCTCCTTAGTAATGTCTCATCATCATCATCACCATCGCTATCTGACTCATTCGGCCTCTACTCCCACCCGTCTCCCTCACACGCTCACGCGGTGTAACCCCTCCCTTCTCCGCTGCTGCTAAACTGTATAAATAACCTCTGTCGGAGTTTGGAAGCAAGGTACAGCGACCTGCAGAGTGAAAACAAGACACCGAGGAGGAGAGAGAGTAAACCCTCTGCTGCTGCGAGAGACCACCTGTGGCTGCCACGTCTACCTGTAACCTCCAAAGTCTTCTCAAAGTAAGTCTCCACACTTCTCACACAACCCGTGCTTTAACTTTCTTTGACTCCAATAGGAATTTGTTGATTTGTTTATATACCGGTAAATAAATAAATCAAAAATAATCGCAACTTTGCTGAGCAAAACGTACTTAAAATAAAAGGTTTCTTCTGCTCGCTTGCCTTTAAGCGTTAATTGGTGTCCAGTAGCTTGGCTGAGGTGACATCTGGAGCGCGTTCAGTACCACGGACAGCTCAGCCTAGTTTTACCACACAACACATGCCATCGTTTTGCCTCAGGATCCACATCTGTTTCGTTTAAAAAGTATTTTTTTAAAGCAGAACTTCAATATAACCGATTACAGCAGAAATGTGCGCAAAGGTCACTGTTGCTGAACTTGATCAGATCTGCTCTAAATTCTGAAGATCAGCTTTATAAGACCTGCTGAAGGAAGGAAAAGGACTTAGAACAAAATCTAGTGGCCTCAGTTGCTATTTTTTGAAAAATAATATTTTATATTTTTCAAATGAATAAATACATAAAATGAGGATATACTTTTTTCTAATTTATTTATTGAAGCAACTCCGACTTTAATCTATAATTCACCCCATGCAATTATTTAGAAAAGGACTGGAAAATACAGCAAATAAGCAAATAAATAAATAGCCGGGCTGCAGGGTGCGAGTGGGGGTAGAGAGCAGAGGTTTCTGGCACACCTTCATCTGCTCCCACACATGCACGGAGAATAGGAAACGGTCTGGAGAGGTTCACACTCCAGCAACATAGTACTCATGGTAGGTGAAGGCCACATTCACATAATACAGTTATTCTACCAAGAATCTTGGTGGAGATTTACTGCTGCAAATGGAAAATGCGAAAAAAGTCGCAAAACGCAAATAAATAAATAAATAAACAAACAAATAAATGAAATGCTACAATAATATTTTATTTTAAGGATTTCACAAAATATTGCGGTTCTTTTTTGTTTTTAAGTTGTTGGTTAGACAAGATTTACATACAGAGTTTTAAAAGACAATTAGATTGTAGACTGCTAGTTCTGGCCTGATTAAATAGTGTGGGTGTGCGATCCGCTGCTAAATGTGGCACCGCATATAGACCAAAACACCCAGAAGGTAAATCCTGAAGCAGCTGGTGCAGCTTGTCAGATGTGAGCGTCTGCTAGTTTCATGGTTTTCTGTAAGTCTGAATGGAAAAAAAAAAAAAAAAGAAATTCAATTTAGATCTCTTTTTTAAAATTCAATTAATTGTGAAACAAATTAAACTGTGAAATGGCCAAACTAATGCAAGTGATAATTAAGCTCCTTACTGCCATTTTCAACAGCCTCTGGACATTTCCACCCCAGACTCCACAGTCAGACAGAGGACAGAGGGATTTTTTTTATGCTTTATGTTAGTTGTGCAAATTTACGAGTTTGCAGTTTTTAAATCTGTGCAGACCTGATATGGAGCAAACCAGTGACTTCTGGGGAAAATGGACATGCAGTTACTTTATCTGACTGTTAATCCAGACATACACAGATTTATAGTTTGTTGTTGTAAAAAAAATACTTGTTTAGTTATCAACAAGAAGTTACAGCAAGATTTCTCTCTTTGTTGAAAGGCTTTAATCCAGGATTCTAATTAATAATTGTAACAGCAGGAGCAGATTTGGTAATGGTATGATGTGATAATGAAATAATCGTCATAAAGCTGATACACTTCAGCGGAAATCCAGTTCCTCACACAGCATGCTAGTTATTATTATTATTAATGCAAATTAAACCTTTCTGTAAACTTCATTAAACCCACAGCCTCCGTGAAGATGCGTGAAATCAGTTTCCTCCTCTAGAGAAAAATCCATTTTCTTTATCTTCATTCAGAAGACAACTTTCAGGGAAGAGCTGACAAAAAATCAATCACAGCCCAAAGCCCTAAAAACCATTAAAGGTATATATTGACTTGTTTAACCGCTTTACACACCTCCGTTTACTCATCAGCCTGAGCAGACATTACAGATGAAAACAGATGACATTTGCACCCCTCAGGAGAGGTATGGTACGGGTCGAAGGTTTTGTCATTAGACAGGAAAGGGCAATAGCCTTTATTAGACTCAAAGCATCTTTTTTAATGCATTTATTTATTTGTAAGATTTCATTTAGGATTTATTTATTATTTCCTTCTTTTTTGTTATTTTTCATTATGAATCAATGGGAAATTAGACTTCAACAGTGGTTAGATTTCCATAGCATTTATGTGCCTTGTTACAGATGGTTGTGATACTGAAACCTTGGACAGTGCTGGTGGCCTTAGTGCTGTGTGTGCTGGTCTGTCTGGGAACACTGGCTGATGCCTACCCCCCCAAACCCGAGAATCCAGGAGAGGACGCTCCTCCTGAAGAGCTGGCCAAATACTACACTGCCCTGAGACACTACATCAATCTGATCACCAGGCAGAGGTATGATCACACACACATACACGAGTGTGTGCCCAACAGGCACCGCTGTTCAGGACAGCCTTGAAATGAATGTGGTCCTCAAATGACATTTAGATTTGGTACCATGAGAAAATGACTGAACTTGAAGGAAAATGGTGATTTCCAAACAAATAAAGAAACCATTTTCATCTCCTGCATTAAATTTCAATAAGGATATCAAGGTAAATTTAACAAGGTAAAAAACAAGAAAAAAAGATACAGCACAATCTGCTTCATCACCAATGAAATGACGTGTGCCATATTTGAAAATGTGGAACGAAAAAACAAAAAAGCTTGAATTAATTTTTTTGTTCAGTTTTCTTCCACCAAAAAAGTCCTGCAAGGCAGGGCACCAATATGAATATTTAATGGTCCCACACTAATAACCTTTCCTAAGTCTTTAAGTATTGTTTTTACTGTTGTGGATGATCCACATGAAGCTGGGCATGAAGAAAGTATGTGAGTTAAATCACTCATAAACAGCCCTTGAAAAATCCCCTCAAAATTAATGACCCTGAGCCAACTGTAGGTGTTAAGCTAAATGTGTTAGTGGGGAACTTGAGCCTTTTCTTGCTTCTTTCCTGCCGATCTTACTTTAGTCCAGACTTCATTTTATCTTCCTTGAGTCATTAAAGCAAGCTGGTTCATACATAAGCCTGGAGCTCTGTCAATGTGTGATGTATACCCTCTTCCTCCCCAACACTTCACACAATGAGATTATAGATTAGATTACTGTCCACTCTCCAAAACCTCCAGGCCTCGAAATGAGCGGGACCAGAGCAATAAAATCGGCGCAGACCGACCCAAGAAAGAAGCCCAAATTCAGTTAGCAGGGCCCAAGCTAAAGCCTGCTGCTCTCAGGTATAAAGATCACCAGTATGGAATTGTCAGAGGGTGTTTCATCATTGGAAACAGTCACACTCGGGAGCTATCTGTTCTCATTCATGAAAGTCAAATAGGCCATTGGTATTTAAATACATCCAGTGCTATAGAAAGTTTTTGCATTTCTCTAGAGAGGTGCACATTATGGTTTTCACAGTGGGTGTGGGTGTTTGTTAGGTTTAGACACACTAGATACAACTGATAGATCTATGAGGTGTAACCACAAATGAACAAAAGAAAACAAAAGTAAAATTTGCATAGTTATTATATCATATGTGCTATATTGTGACAATGTTAATATTTAAATATTGCATTTATCAGTTACCATCACATGTAGCCACGCTTTTCAGTGTAAATAGCATTTCTTACTACTCCAAATTATATGAAAAATTATACACAAATACATCAAAAATACCAAAACTAACAAAGACACGTTCATCCCCAACTGGCTCAAACATTTCACAGAAAGCTGTTTTAACACATGAAGGACTGTGAAGATGTTAAAGAGGATGGATTTTAATTCTGGTGACTTTTGTCTTTTTTTTTCTTTTTTACAAATATCCATACAACTAATCAATTAAAAATTAATTCAAAAGAACACTCAATCCTTAGATTGAGCTTTAGATTTAAATTAAGGTCCCACAATTGTAGGAATTGCAGGCGTGAGCCTGTGAACCTGCTTAATCATTTCAGTGCAGCACTAACAGAAAATGTTGAAAGTATAATATTATTACATTTCCTTAAGTAAGAAATCCGAGCATTTCTTTCACCACTGGGGAGAAGAAGACACAAAAGGACACATTAAGGCTAAAGAAAAAAATATTGGTAGATTGGTAGGAAGATTGAGGTATCAACCAGCGGGGAAAACATTTTATATCCTGATATGTTGCCAGCTGTGTGACAGCTGAAACAGTACATGTGCGCTTCTTGATTGCTTACCTGCAGGGAAGCACACACTGAGGAAGTAACGGAGCATAAGATTGGGTGCTGAGGTCATAGGGGAGGTGGAACAGATGTTTGATGGGAAAACAGAAGAACTGCAGGCCGCTCTGCGGGACCTGAGATGATTGTTTTGCACACATAAACACACACACACACACACATTACCAAGTAAATTTTCAGTTAAACGGCTCTGTGATTTTACATTTGCAAGCTCTTTTGGAACCCTGGTTTCCCATCAAGGGAATGATAAAAACCCAGCCAGACTTGGAAATGACAGCCTCGTACACACATTAAAACAAACACACACTCTTGAATTTGAATCTGACTGTGACATTAAAGCATTAGCAGCAAACAAAAGGGAACAGCTTGGAAAGGTAGAGGTAAGAGAAGACAGGTGACAGACTGACAGACAAGTGTGACGCACCAGAACCAAAAGCCCAAAAGTCATGTGTTTGTTGTGAGAGGAATAAATGTGGTCACTGGTTTGAATCAGGATGCTGCACACTGCTGATGATTTTGAAAGGAAGGACACAATCACAGACAGAAACCTGCCAACAATAAGAAAAAAAACAAAAAAAAAACTGATTAACACAAAGTGTCCAAAGTGACGGCATGACAAGCACATCTGAAAAAAAAACAAACAAATATAGTACCAACAAAAGCAAACAACATACAAACAACCTAACAAAGTCTTAGGGAACAGACACTTAACACACACCAGGGAACCCCAGGCAAACTGAATCAAACACTAACAAGGGTGAGGAAAAAAAGGAAATAACTTTCAAAATAAAACAGGAAATTGTAAGGTCGATCAAGAATGAACTCTAAACTCTAAGCGGTGCAGAAAATCACAAAGAGAACTTTCAAAAGCGCAGTGGAAGAGAAAATTTAGAGACAGACAATTGAAACTGTGTTGTCATAAAGACAGTGTCGTGGAGATGTGCAAAAGTCTTGACTTCTCATTTTTAAAAAGTATTTTTCTACACAAATGGAAAATAGGTGCAGCGTTTTATTAAAATGTGTACATACATACATGAGAATGCATTGTATAAAGCTACATTTTAACAAGCTTGAAAGTCAAAATTTGGTATGGCCAACTTTATTCTATAACACAGATTGCTGTAGACATTCACAGTTTTACCTCTTGTGAGCTCTTCTGTGCATACTCATACAGAACTTTCAAATTTGGTTTATCACTCTAGAAGACCTACTGGCACTGGTTGATAATTTGGGCTACCTTTGTCCCCATTTCCCTTCCTTAAGCATGGTTTCCTGACAGCCACCGTTTCATTGAGACCATTTCTAATGCTTCAGCAAACAGTAGATGGATCATGCATCTCACAGGTCTTCATTGGATGTTTTTCTATTTCTTAAGATCATGAAAGCACACTTTCATGTTTAGCTGTCTGTATATATTTTGGCCTGTCACTGCTTTGTTATTTTCTTCACTTATCCAGTTTCCAAAGACTTTTTAAGCACGTGGGGCACATTATATCCAGTTTTCCGTTAATAACTCTTTCTTTCGGAATCACTTTTTTTGGTGCAGCTATTGGTGAAACAATGTTATCTTTGGCATTATTCATAGATCCAACTAAAGAAATGGAAACATATATGTTTATGCAACAGAATCAAACTGTTTTGATAAAACTAATCCAACCCTTGAATTGTGTGACTTGAATCATCCTTGAATCATTGATGGGTCAGTGTTGGTTGTCTTCACAAGACATGAAAGAAAGAAACAAAAAACTCCTCTGTAAACATTCACTTACACATAAATGAATGAAAAGCAGTCAATGGCCAAAGGAAAACTTCAGAAATATTTCAGAAAGCCTGGAGAACTCTTATTCATGACCACATATATAGAAATGTGGGGTGACTCAAGACCTTTGGACCACCTACAATATTAAATATACCATATAACAGTTACAGGAGCTGCATGGTCATGAAAACTCATGCTATGAAGTTCCCAGTACTCATATTCTGCTGATGTTTACGTCAGATGATTGTTGGTACTTTAGTGTACTTTTACACATTATGCGCCTCAGGATTTGACAGCTCCAATCTAACTTATGGGTGCTGTGATTTCTAAATGCATACACTTTGCAATGATACCACTTACAGTTGACTGTGGAATATCTAGGAGGGAAGAAATTTCATGAACTGACAATGGTGACATCCTATCACAGTAACAGCAGAATGACTTATTAGTTGTTTGTAAAGGCAAACTGCATGGCTACAGGCTTGATTTTATAAACCAGTGGCAAGGGGACTAAAACCACAGTGCGGCACAATGTATTAGTGTATATACAGATATACAGTGTATATCTCAACAAAAGACGTGCGTGTTTCATCGGTAGCCAAATGAGTTTAAACTTATTATGGTTTCTAAGTCATGAGTAAATGGACTGATTCTTATATAGCACTTTTCTACTCTCCCAGAGTACTCAAAGGACTATATACAACAACCTCATTCACACCCACTCATACAAGCACTTCTAAACTCAAGAGCAAACTAACCAACATTCACACACATTCACACTCCGATGAACGCATCAGAGGGCAACTTGGGGTTAGTATCTTGCCCGAGGATAATTGGCATGCAGACTGGGGAAGCCAAGGATCAAACCACCAACCTTCCAGTCAGTAATTGATCTGCTCAACCACCTGAGCCACAGCCACCTCAGTGATTTTCAGCCTGTACGAACAGCTGTATATTTTTTCCTGTGGCTCTAGAGATTAAATTCTATTTTATGTCAGATAAATAATCCCTACAATAATATAGAGGATGTGTGCAGTCATGAAAGATGTATGCTGTAGAATCATTCCACCTGAATGCAATCATGTGCTACAAAAGGCAGGAGAAAAGACTAAACACCTTATCTGCAGATCTCATTTCATATCAAGCTTTGAGGGGCATGTGTTTTCATATTTGTAACTAAGTTCTTGAAAATCTGTTAAAAAAACGTGGATTATTATGGATTATATAGAGACCTCTGTAGCAACCACCAATGTGGCATTCATGGTTGTATCATGGGTAATTTAGGATCCAGTCTTATAGAAGGATTAAAGGTCAGTGTATAAGGGATCCTTGCTGCTTCTATTTTGACTCTATACCAATGAGCTGCACTTTGTGTGACTGATTTACAATAAAAGCAAATCTGTTTTTGTAAAGGAGAGTGAAACAGCAGCATTAGGAAGTGTTTGGATCAGCAGTCGTTTCGAGAACAGAAAATGCACTGTGGTGGTCTGAGTCGAGGGGGAGAATGGTGAACCTTTCCACTAACAATGATTATTAAACAACAGAAACATTTACAGAGGCAAACTGTCATGAATATCTATTTTTCCAAAATAATGCCAACATTAAAGCATAAAGACTGAGCTTTAACTTCATGAAAATGATCACAATTGCAGTTTACAATGAAAAAAATGTCTTCTTCACTCTCAGGTATGGAAAGCGTTCAGCTCAGGAGGACGTGGTCGCAGAGCTGCTGTTTGGTGGCGATAACACCAGAGACCAGAGATCAAGGTAAAGATCCTCAAATGTAAAAACTGAAGATGTCACATGAACTTAAAGAATTTACACTCTTCTCTCATTGGCACATTATTTCCTCTGTCTCTGTCTTTCAACAGATATGATGACTCTTACATGTGGTGATTCTCCTCCCTCCTCATCGGACATTCCCTCCAGGTACATCCCAGAATGCACCTGGAGGGGCCGACATGTGCCTCTTCTTCCCTGTACTCTAAACCCAACAAAAGAGCATCTCTGACGGATCACAACCTCCCTCTGTTTCTCCTGTTGTTGTTTCACATCTCTGTCACTCCAACAAAACTGTACATAATTTATTATTAAAATAAAATATATATGTATATGAAATCACAGAAGGTGGAACTGTGTCTGTGTGTGTGTGTGTGAGCTTTGGTGTCCTTCGACTGTCCATCAGACTGGAGGAGATTCTTGTTTTGCTGTTTGTATTGTGAAAAGTAACATCATAATATGTGAATCAAATGTTTTCTGTGAGAATAAAAGTTCCCAAGGACTCATGATCTTTTCTTTTGTGGCCTTTTATGTTCATTTATAACTCCGTATTTTAATTCTACCCGCTACTATAGCTTTGCCTGATTCAGAGTTCAACAGACTTCTTATTGATCTTACAGTGGGACTTGCTTCTCAACTGATCCTTTGTCTCCAATAAGGTATTTTAACATCCTCCCCCAAAAACATTTCTAAACTTAACTAAGAGACTGACAAAAAATAATGGCTTTGTCCAAAAGATCAATGTATTGTGTTGAAGAGATATATTTAAAAGATAGTAGTAATCAGTATAGTGTCCATTCTGCACAGGCTCCAATTAATGGCAAGGGAAATGCTGCTGAACGCTTAGATATGGAGGAATAGGTGCTCTGCTGAATGAAACAGCAAAGAAGCACCAGCGCCAACTTTGGGAAATAAACCACGTTTAGATTTATACAATAGGAGCAAATTGAGAATGTGCACTGAAGTCCGACTCGTAGACAGCTCTTGGAGAGTAAAGGATGATTCTGGCGGTAAACTGACATTGTTTCTTCTACACCGGTAAGATCAAAGCTTTTAATCTAAAGGTTTTAGGAGCTGCTAACAGTGCAGAAAAGCCCAAACACCGTTTAACTCCAGAAACTCCAGAACAGTAAGATGACCACATTAGCCACGGCATCACCCGGATCTCAGGACAGATATTGTATTATTTGTTTTTTAAAGGAGTTGGCAACTACACTAACACTTTCTGGTAAAACACTGCCTCCTGGTGGTGAAACTTCGGGTTAAGTTTTGCAATATGTGAATACAAAAAGTACCTTTCAATCAGTTTTCTTCTGACATTTCTAAAAAATGGCAAGGATAGAGTAGCAAAATCAGGAAAATTGTTAAACACATAGCTTTAATCTTGAAAGTGTGATTTGCACATTACTCTGAACTCAGAAAATTTGAAACAATAGTTAATATAAAATAATGATATAAATAATACAGTATAAATATAAATAACCCGCAGCAACAGCAGACACAGCTCAGAAAATTTAGCTTTAGGCCGAAATATTTTAAAAGGAAAATAATTAATAAGACCCCCGCACCCCACCCCCCTCTCTCTTTTTTTCAGTTTTTCTGAGTGTTAAAAACTCTAATGAGGAGAGTTATTGATATTAACACAATCTATATCTCTTACTCTTACTGTGTCACTTGCTCTGGGTGAGAATAGATAATGCACTGAAAATGAAACTATATAGTGTTATATTTAAATAAAGACTGAGGTGCTTTCTGAGACATTTATAGCTGGTTTATACTGTCATGTTTTGTAATCTGTAATACTGAAATGTTTCTGGCAATTGTATAGTCCTTGTGGAACTGAGTCAAACTGCAATGTGTGTGTGGGTTTAATTGTTCTTGGACAACAAAAGATCATTATGGTGTGGATGAATAAGATGCATCAATGTGTCACAGGATATGCTGACAGTAACAAAATATCAAGCTTAAATGAAAGTTATCAGGTTATATGCTTAGGGAAACATACAGGGTTAATATGCAGTGCACAAAAGAAAGAGGGTTTACTGTGGGGACAGAAGATTTAGGAGTATTGAGCTAAAACACACAAACACAAACAGCTGCAGTAATGGTAATTTCCTCAGAGACCAGATCTTATTTTATTGTTGAATTTGGGGGGCATGAAGCAAAAGAAAGGAAGAATTAATCCCAGAGCACAGTCATGCTGAAGGCAAAGATGGCCTAATAATACCAGGGAGAAAACCAACATCACATTGTCAAAGGTATCATTCTCACTGGTATCATTATGTTTCTTTTTATGTATTTTATTTGAGTATTTCTAGGACAAACTGTGATGGAAAAAACAAAAGCTCTCACACTTACACATTCTTCTCATAGCTCATGTATTAATTATAACAATAGAAAAAAACGTGAAAGCAAAACAAGCACTGGCCCTTTAATGCACCTCTACGTAAAGCACCGGGAATATGGTCAATTCAACCGGAAGTCTCTTGATTCTAAGCGTTAAAGTATTACATTCCCATCCCGCTTCTTGTTTACCTGCATGCTTTATAATTTTTATTTCAGTGACAACTCTTACTTTTATATAAATATAAAAATATAATGCTTTAATAATTCAATTTTATTGTAGCTTTAGTCGCTAAATGCCCTTTATTCTGAAGTTTTCTCGGAAGTTGTGTATTTTTCTGCCTCTTCCAGTCACAGAGGGAACCGAGAAACCAGACGACAACAAAAAGCGCACGAGACATCACAGACGGCAGGAAGCGTCTCTTGTTGTGTTTAAAGGTGGGTGAGTTTGTTTTTATGTGTCGCAAATACCATTTTATTAACAGACGACGTCTTATCATTAAAGTATCCTAATAAAAGGGTTGTTTATTTAAGGTAGCAGATACACTAAAGCTAGGTTGACAAAGGTGCGCGCGTGTGCGCGCGGTTCTCTCAGTGTATTTAAATAACCGCGCGCCACTAGCGCTACATTTCATTTGTGATGTTTGGTTAGCATCTTCCTTTGTCAGACAGGCTATCTGCATGTCTTTCTGTCCCCCTCTCCTTTTGTGTTTGTGTGTGTGGTGCTTTGTTATGTATGACTCCTGAGATTAATTAGTAGACTTCTCTGCTTGCACTGGTGTATTTGCACCTGTGTCGTTTATTGTGTGTTTGCTGAGGGATTCATTGGTTATGTTAATGGTAGTGTAGTTAGGCTACCAGTTAAACTGTTTTAAGACTTAGAGTCACACTCACCCTGACAATTTTTTATGACAGTTTGTCAAGCTAGACTCATCTGTCCTAATACTTGCCAAATATAGCTTTTTTAAATTGCTTAATAAAGCCTTTGTCATAATATTAAATACCATAAACCTCTTAAAGTTTTTTCTTTTCTATTATGTATTCTAACAATTCAATAACAATTCTGAGTAATTCTCTTGCTGTTTAAGTTTAGTAACTGACATGATTTGTGTGTTTGTTATGATCTCAGAGACTCAAAATAATAATAATGATTAGAAACAATAATCACACTACATTTGTCATCAGTTAAGTTGTAGTCCAGCTATTATATTTGCTTTGTTGGGATTTTCCTTTTGAAATAGTAAAACAGTACAAAAGAAAATGAGGATAAAACAGCACTTTAGCTCAAGTCTAAGGAATAAATCGTTTGAAATAACCAGCTTTACTAAATACAGGATAACGACATAGTTTAAACCATGTTGGCATGTAGTACAGCACACAGCCAAACAGCTTTTGCCGGCATGTGCTTTCTACAATTGTTTCTTTACATACAGCAGGCCTGTCCTGGTGCAGCTAAGCAGATGGATGATGGTGGGGGGTGGATGGAGGAGGGGCAGGGATGTTGCATAAATAAGGGAGTAATAGAGAGGAGAGGATGGGAGGAAGGTAAGAAGGAGGGGAACATCATTAAGGGGATCTGCAAGCAAGAAAAAAGGATTAAAAAAAGCAGAGGGGAGTGAAACAGCAGGACAGAGGAAGCTGTGAGGGAAAGAAGTGTTAAAAAAAGTGACGATGAAGCAGGAGGAGGAGGAGGGGTGTTTGTTGGAACGTGTGAGGAAGCAGAAAGCAAATGGACTTCACAGCATTTTAAACACAGTCATTAATGTGTCTGTGTTGGGCTGTTATTGTAGTTGACATGTACAGTAGCTGAGCAGCCTACTTCATCCACATAGAATGAGTCCACGTCCTCATCAGTATTATCAACAAAAGAGCAAAAGTATTGTACTCCCATACTCATTGTCATACAGCTCAGTGAAGTTATGCTGCTACTCACGATGTGCATTTATTTGATGAGTCATACATACACAGTGTGAGTTCAGTTCAGGCGCACCATCAGTGGTTCTACTTAGATTTGCAACATCTGTTTTTTGTTTTTTTCACACTGAGGATATATACACACACACACACACACACACACACACACACACACACACACACACACACACACACACACACACACACACACACATTCTGCTCTAAAACGGAGTAAACTAGGTGACTCATAACCAAAATAATTTAGCTGGATAAATGGTACTACAGACTGGAGTAAAATGTAAATATGTAAATATGATTTGGGGGTGCTCCTTTTAAGAGCAGTGGGCAGCCAGTAGGCTAGTCCCTTGGTCAGGGGAATTAACCTGACATGTTTTCAGTTTGGGAAGAAACTGGAGCTACTGGAGGAAACTGGAAGAGCAGATTGAAAAAAGAAGGCGCAGGTTTGAACTTTAAGAAGTTTCACTGTGAGACAACAGTGCTAAGCACCGAAGCATCTTATGCTCAGTCAGTTTCTCTCTTTTATGGTGTTCATTATTATTCATGGAGTTTTGCTGTCACCAGTCTAGACCCAAACAGGTCAGGGTAGTATCCAAGATTAAAATCTTGTAATGTTTTCTTTCACATTTGTTGTCATCAGCTTGGATAAAATGTGCATCAAAGCTGGATGATGGTGTGAATCTCATCTTTCAGACATTATACTTTACATCCAGTCCATCCCGTTCCACACGTCTCACTCTTACAGCTTCTCCTTTTACGTCATCCACTTTTGCCTGAGGTGTTGTGTAATGCCTACTCTAGTATAAACAGCAGGGTGTGTGTGTGAAGGCAAAACTGAGGGAAGATGGGTTTCCATGGCAGCCACAAACTGCAACAGCAGCTTGTCATAGCAACAAGCATAGATAAATGCATAGATAGATAGAAAGCATTAAAGGGGATGTGTGCCTCTTTGTTCCCTTCTCACTTTCTCTGTATTGCCATTGTATTGTGTGTGCTGTCTTGGCAGTGTATAGATTAGTCACACCCACATGCCCTCCCCCTCCCCTTTTGCCATGCATGTTCAATTCCAGAACAATCAGTGGAGCTCCACCCTCAGTCGCTGACATCACTGCACCCTGTGTGTTTGTCGTGCTGCGTTATGGCGGGGAGGGGGTTCAAAAACACGAGCATACCGTATACACCCGCAAACATTCCCACGTGCAGCAACTGAGCAGTGCAGTTTTATCTCATGCTAATTTATAGCACACACTGAACCCAGTCATCAGTTATTATCACGCGGTTGTTACTCTCAGTCAGCAGGATGGCAGCATAAGTCTCGACAGAAGAGGATGATTAAAATGTTTAACATGAATATTTTAGACTGCTGAATCTGCTTTTTTAAATCATGCTATAAAAATAATTACTAAAATGTCAGAACTGAACAGAAAAACATGTTAAAGCCCAGATTTGGTTCTTCATATATCTATGATAACTGACAACGCTCCAATTTTTTGGTCTCATATCCACTTCTGTCAGATGATCACTAAAAAACTCAGAGCTGTAGTGCATGTGTGATATATCAGCTCAGCTATTTGGCTTCAGGCCTAAATGGATAAATAGCTACCCTGGCTGTAGTGTTTATGTTTCTATGCCAGTACATTACTTGCAATTGTGCTCTCCCCTTTTTCTTCTTCCTGCAGCAATTTATAGGAGTAAAAAAGCCTGGTAAAATCATATAAGCTCAAAAGCTGTTTTTAAAAAATGTGTATTACTGAGGCTGTAGTGGTGTACTGCACTGCGTGTAAGTGTTGCAGTGGCCTATATATTAAGAGTGTTAACTTGTCCAATTGGTTCCAATCTTGAGGCTTTTATTCATGTGAAAGTGTTTATCTTTGTATTGCAAGTTGCCCAGTGAGTTTAAAAGCAGGTGGTTTGCACGGCATGAATAGAGGACATCATTCATTTGTACTAAATCATCCCCATCTGAATGTAGCAGCGAAGGAAACAAGCTTTTTTAAAATGTTGGTGTTCATTGAACGTCTTTATCATTATTGTCAGTAGGGGTGGGGGAAAAAATCGATACTGTGTAGTATCGTGATATTTTGTTTGCTAATAATGTATCGATACAGGGACAGCAGAAATCGATATTTTGTTACAAAAAAGGTTTTTGTGCTCTGACTTCAGAGCATGTTGATCCTTTTTCTGAGCAAGAATCCTGACATTCCTTCACTGTCCAAATGTGTTTAACTTTTTTGTGGCAGCAATAAACATGACAGTTTACTTATTTTAATTTAAGACATGTTTTATTTTAATTAAATTTAAAACTTTTTTATTTAATGTAAAATTATATTTTGTTTTAATTTACTTTCAAATTCTTCAGTTGCTGAAGGGGCTGCATAGTTTTCATAAATTGCATAGTTCAGAATAGCTATAATTGTACCAGATGGTTGCATTCAGTTAAGTTCAGTTTGTCAACCGTTCAGTTTGTCAACAATAAAACTGACTGAAATGAGAGAAAGACTGAGTGCGAGACTTTGATATTAGATAAAATGAATAATGATAAAGTTTACCTTTATGTACAGAATCTGAATATCGCAAAATATTTTAAAAAATTGCAATAATATTGTATCGTGAGTTAAGTATTGTGATAATATCGTATCGTGGGATGTATGGTGATTCCCACCTCTAATTGTCAGTGTCTTATTTTCAGACCTGCACTTACATTTATTTTGTTGCTCATTCTTTCCTTTTTTTCTTTCTGTCCTTCTCAGATTTACTGCAGCTCTACCATGCCCGTGGCCTCCACCAGGACAGAGCCTGGTGAGACCAAACACTATACTCCACATCAGCTTAGCATCGCCACATGATTGTTTTTTTCTGTTTTCTTTATTCACAGCTCTCTCCTAAAATCCAGTTTCACAAAAGATTAAAAAACAGAAATATGAGAATGTGTTACTAATCTGAAAAATGGTGGTATTTGCTCTTTGTAAGCTAATTAATGATAACAGATGTTTTAGAGTTACAGCTACACTGTAGAATATCCTCCAGGAAACGACTGATGCCCCCAAATACCAATATTTATGATAGCGCTGTAGTATATATATATATGATGCTGGTTTGCTTACACCTGTGGCCTTTGATTACATCTGGTAATATCAAATTCAATAATATGAAAATACTAAAATAAATAAAAATGAAAAAATTACATAATTGCAGCTTGTTACATTGTAGCATACTTCCCTTGAATATGACTAAATATAGAAATTCTTAAATTCACTGCAGTTTTGTACATAACAGCGCTGCTGTAGGCTGTATTTATGAGTCATAATCTAGTTTTCTTTCATTTTAAATTTCAACTTTAAACTTTAACCTTAAGGCAGCATTCCGACTAACAAGCTGTGCTGGCAAGTTGAAATTTTCTCAAACTTCCAAAGCAAAGCAAAGCAATACATGTACAGTTCATTTCTCTAGCACATGATTTTAGCCTGCAGCTTTCTGTTTTCTTCTCTTTGTTCAATGTTGTCGTTCCTAAAGCCAAAAATGCATCCAAACAACAGACCGTGTGCCACCACACTCGGTAGTATGTTTTAAAGGAGACAGTACACACTGGGGGGAGTATTAACCGAATTTAAAGACAAAAAATGTCAATTTGAGGTCCTGAATCTCAGTTTTGATTGATTTGTCAGCCCTACAGTATCCCCTACCTGACACAACACACAGTCTGCAGCTTTTTTTAACCCATGGCATTAGATTAATATGGAGTTATAAACTCATACTCGCGTAAGTATCTATTTTTGAAACTAAAAGGATGTTGAATTCCAATGAGGAATTTCCCTATAATGAGCAGAATTCAGACAGTTACATCACAGCTTTGTTAAAACCAGGAAGCCAGGTGCTTGTTTAAAGCAGAGTTACAACTATAGACACAAGCTCTGTGTCATTTGTTACTGTCTCTGTCCTCTCACACCTGGACAACAACAACACCTACGCCAGAATGCTGTTTATAGACTTCAGTTCAGCATTCAATACAATCCACCCCTCACAACTCATCAGGAAACTGACAGACCTGGGCATCAGTTCCCTCATCTGCAAATGGTTACTGGACTTCCTGACCAACCGCCCCCAACACGTCCGGCTGGATAACCACTGCTCATCTACCATCACAATGAACACCGGTGTACCACAAGGCTGTGTGATGAGCCCTTTCCTCTACTCCCTCTTCACCCACGACTGCAGACCTGCTGATGGTTCCAACACCATCATTAAGTTTGCAGATGACACCACGGTGATTGGCCTCATCAGTGACAACGATGAGGCCGCCTACAGGGAGGAGGTGGATCGTCTGGCTGAGTGGTGCGACAGAAACAACCTGCTGCTTAACACCGAGAAGACCAAGGAGCTCATCGTGGACTACAGGAGGAATGCTGACCCACATCCACCCATCCACATTAAGGGGACGGCTGTGGAGCGTGTGAGCAGCTTCAAGTTCCTGGGAGTCCACATCTCCGAGGATCTCACCTGGACGACCAACTGCTCCAAGCTGGTCAAGAAGGCTCACCAGCGCCTCTTCTTCTTGAGGACTCTGAGGAAGAACCACCTTCGAGAGCATCCTGACCAACTGTATAACAGTCTGGTACGGGAACTGCTCTGCCTCGGACCGGAAGGCGTTGCAGAGGGTCGTGAAAACTGCCCAGCGCATCGCCGGAGCACCACTTCCTGCCATAAAAGACATCTACAGGAAGCGGTGTCTGAAAAGGGCTGGGAAAATCATCAAAGACCCCAGTCACCCATCACATGGACTCTTCACCCTCCTGCCCTCTGGGAGGCGCTACAGGAGCCTCCGGACTAAGACCACCAGGTACCGGAACAGCTTCTTCCCCACAGCTGTCAGACTCCTGAACTCTGCCTCCTGACATCTGACCCACGTTAAACTCATGGACTGAACATACACACACCCACAATGGACAACTGTACCCTCAAACACACAATAATAACATGGACTGAACCACCACTCACAACCACTAGCACTTTATATAGCCTCTGTAGAAACTATCTACACCCTCACTTATCTTAACTGCACTACTGTATAGCTCTGTGTAAATAATCATTCTGTACATTCGATAATCTTTAATCCTACAACTGTTTACAACTTGCATAGTTCCCATTTCTGTATAGCTGTATATCTCAGATTCTGTAAAGTTATTTATTTCATATTCTGTATAGTTTTTCATATTTATATCCTGTTCATATCCTGTACATAGCTTGTACTCACTACAGCCTGTACATACTTATAGTTATAGAATATTCACAACATACTTCATACCGTGTACATTATAACATACCATAATAGACCCATTTCTGTAATATACTCACATATCTATATTATTGCTAATATATATTGTAATATATCTATATCACTAAAGCACTTCTGGATGGATGCAAACTGCATTTCGTTGCCCTGTACCTGTGCATGTGCAATGACAATAAAGTTGAATTCTATTCTATTCTATTCTCATTTACCATGTTTCCCTTACTTAATGTTGTTCTTCCCTTCACTGTGTGTGTGTGTGTGTGTGTGTGTGTGTGTGTGTGTGTGTGTGTGTGTGTGTGTGTGTGTGTGTGTCACAGTGCCCCAAGTGTTGGATGCAATGAGCGACAGCACGGCCAGCTCCACCACAGCCAATGACCTGGACCTCATTTACCTCAAAGGCATCATGGAAAGCCCTCTGGTACGCTTCACACAGATGCACTCGTGCACACACATATTTTAAATTCAATAAATTTTGCTGCGCTTCTGTCATTCATACTTGCACTTGCAGCATACTCTCATCTTTGTAACCGTGTTTGTATTTGTGCGTAAGGAGCAAGAGGAGAGCCTGAAGGAGCCACGGTTGTCACCCGTGAGGGAGAATAATGTGGAGCTCCTGCAGGAGATCCTGAGAGACCTGGACCCATTCACCAATCGTTCGGACACTGCAGCCGAGCTTGCTCGCATTCTCACGCAGCCTCACTTCCAGGTGTGGAACACACAAAGTCACACACACAGTGTCTCCCACTTTGTGTTTTCACTGTATTCCAGTCACAGAGGTGGTTAATTGAAGGAAAACGAATATTTCATGCATGATATTTTGTGCCTCAGTCTCTGCTGGAGACACATGATTCAGTGGCAGCTCAAGCATGTGAAAGTCCACTTCCCAGCCCATGTGACTTTGTGGATCATGAACCAGAAGACAGCCAAGCACACAACCACCTTTCACCTGATGCCATCCGCATGGTGGGCATACGCAAAATAGCCGGGGAGCATCTGGTAGGTTATTAGAATTTGGACTGTTTGCACCTTTTGTGTTTCCCATTTAAAAACATTCAGTTTGTGAAATAATAAATGCTTGTGTGGGTTGTATATTGGTGCCATTTGGGTTTTGGATGCATATTTTTATTAGTGTTAATGATGGAGATAATAGCCAGTAATAACTGTATTCCAGGGTGTGACATTCAAGGTGGAGGGTGGGGAGCTGGTGATAGCTCGTATTCTTCATGGTGGGATGATAGACCAACAAGGGCTGCTGCACGTCGGCGATATCATCAAAGAGGTGTGTTGCTTTTTTCTTTTTTGTTTGTTTTTTTGTTTTCTTTAGTTTCATTTTCAATTATCCTCTAATTTATTGGTTTATGGTGGAACCTTGCATTTTTAGTTCTATCCGGTTGTTCAGTGATGACGCGACGAATCCTACTTCCGGGCCTAAAGTAGTCTGCGTTTAATATGGCTTTTGTGTTGTTAACATGTTTAATGTTATGTATTTTCTTCTATTTGATCTCAAATAGCTCCTAAAACAGTCAGTGATCACTGTTGACCTCCCTCGGCTTTTATTACCACTAATCATTTATTTAAGCTCAGTTTTTAAAACCTTAGGATGTAACTACAGCCCAGCCCATGCAGCAGTATATGAATGACTAACCTCGTATTGTGGATGGATTATCTGGCTGTTCCCCTGGCTGAAGTTTGGTCCTTTTACAGCATCCTGCCATGCGATTACATTTGTTCCTGACCACCGAGAACACTCACGTTAACTTTTATCGAGTGGAAAAAATGTTAGCTTGTTTATATTATGCTAACATAGTTGTGTCGCTAGCGGTCACGTAGCACATCATTATATACCAGCTAGCCCAACTTCAGTAACCCTACAAACGTCACTGCTGTTTAGTTTTCTGTCTTCATTTATGCTGGAAGTGATAACAGAGCTGTACGTTTTAATTTGTTTCCAAAACCCCGCAGTCAGGACATGCTATATTGTATTTAGATAGAAGCTAGCGAGCTAACTCCCTGCTAACTTCTAACTCCGTTAAATGTCATAAATTCCGTTTTCATGGATGCCTGGATGTTAAACTCAATTGTTACACCTGGTAGAGCAGAACGCTGATCATTTTATTAAAGATGAAAGACTTTAGACAGTGTTTCAACTCTCAGTAATGCCATAGTGATCGTTTGATATATGGACCTGCAACAGAGTTTAGGCCCAGACACGACTAGTGACGTCAGACAGAAAAATGAGATAGGATAGTTGTTTACTTTTTTCAGTAAGTTAGTATTTGATGAAGAATATACTTTTTGGTTTCCTGCTAAGACTATCCGTCCTATGAATGCAAGAGCCAACAGAAACATGTAGACAGCTACTGCAGACTGTTCAGAGGTAACGTCTCCAAAGCTCACTTTGTAAAGCATTATATTTCCATTGTTTCATCTACATTTGTCACGGTATGGCATGGCACACCGTGGAAGGAGTGGGGAAGGAGGACCCAGGCGCGGTGCTCTATGTATAGGCAGTGTTTATTTACAAGGTGAAAAACAACGTAACAATAAATCCCCGTGTTCTCCCAGACTCCCGTGTCGTGTCTCCCGTGAATAGTCCGTGTGCTCTCTGCTCCCGTGTTGGCACCCCCCGGTGCTCGCTGCTCTCCGTGGCCTCCACGCTCCTCCTGCGGGAAACAATAGCGGCAGCTGTCAGGACACTCAGAAATGGCAGGCATACACTTTCTGACTAAACTTAGACAGGGTGACTAACGTGGAGTCTCATGCAATGATCCCGCGTCGGTGGGAGCTCCAAGACTCTCCTAAGTAGCTCCCCCGACGAGCCCTGATCAGCAGCAGGTGTGTGGCTTCGGGTGTGGCCAGTCCTTCCGCAGGGCCACACCCCTCAGGCCTGCAGGTGGCTGAGCTCCATCCTCCAAGCATCCCCGCAGACATAAACACACACACTCACATCTACAATCATGGAGGAGAGCAGCAGCAATACCAAAATACATATAATAATAATAATAATAATAATATAATACATGTCTGCTCAGGGATCCTGGGTCGCCCAGTCCCAGGACCCTGACAACATTAAAATGTGTCCCTGTGATTCTTGGGAGTGAAGCTATTTTTACAGCAGTAGCTGTTTCACATGTCTCCAGTTTTTTTTATGCTGTTCTGAGTTCCCGCCTGATTTACATATGAAGCTTACCGATATTACCGTATTACCGTATCAATCGTCTCGTTAAGCATTTACTTATCGACTCTTGTTCTCTTGTGTTTATTTCTTCTTGAGTGTCAACTTGTTAACCGCTATGACTCAAGGTCAGGCTCAAGCATGAAATGCCCCGGATTATTTGCGTACCTCCACAACTACCATAAGAAAAAACCTAAAATGAGAAGAGCGGTTACACATATTTTGGTACATTGGGGTGTCACTGAAATTTCTCTGGACCTTTTTTATTTTCTCATAATTGTTTGTGAAACAATATAAAATGTCGTTCATATCATCCTAACATGATGTCATTGTCTAAAGTGGTCATTGTCGCCCCGCTGTTTATTGATCACAGCGTTCTGAAAGTCTAAATGCATAAATCTGTGTCCATACTATTGTTTAACCACTAGATGGCGAGGTAAACTATGTGTTCTTATGAAAGCATGGGGCAGAAACCCACAGCAGTTCAATCCCAATACTGTGCAAATGAATAGATCAGGAAAAAATAGCAAAAGTAAGGATCATTTGTTTGTTTTTTTGACATTTTATTCAGGGGTTTTTGGTGCTGCAGTTATTGGAGTTTCACTCCTGGAATCTGTGGAACTTTATTCATTTGAGTGGATGTTTGAGCAGATACTTACCTGTGTTTAAATACTCTGTGGTGTAGCTTGCTTGCACTGGGCAGGTCTATCCCTCCTGACAGGGCTATTGGGACCTGTTCTGGTGCACTGTAGTGGGCTAACACCTTAAGAGTACATTTTCAGTTGTTCAATTTGTCCGTCGTCTGCATAGTCCACAAGAGGCTTTTAATTTTTACATGCTTCAAAGTTCTGTAAATATTTAAGCCAACTGATCGAATTTGCAAATTTAAATGTAGAACTCTAGTCAGCTGTTTAAAACCCTTTCGCTTAACCTTTAAGACATGTAAGGAATCTTTTTTGTCATTACTCTTGTTGTCTACTTTACTGACAGGCGAATGGACGAGAAGTGGGCAGGGACCCCAGGGTTTTACAGGAAGAGCTGCAAGCAGCTAGTGGAATTGTGGTTCTGAAGATACTGCCAAGTTATCATGAATCCATACCACCTGTACAGGTGACACATAAACACACCACACACAGAATAGACACATGGGGCTAAATCTATTCTCCTTATTTGTCAGGGTTTCTATTTATTTATTTATTTATTTTTTTGGTTATTAACTGAATTTCATTGTTAGAAACTTATTTTCATTAACACTAGAACCTTGTTTTGACCTCTGTTAAATTAAAACCACGTGATCTCATATTTCATGCCGTTTTAAAAATGGATTTCTTCATCAAATACTGAATTTTGGGGTGTTTGGGATCAAAAGAGAAAAGAAAGTATAACCATTTTTACATAGAACCGCCAAGGATGTTATTTCGACCGCATAGAAACTAATGTAAAATCACTGTTGTGGCACATTGGGCTGCCTAGCAATACGATTGTTTACACACATTTTGACTTAAATGCTGCTGTTACATGAGTCAGAGCTAGCTATATGTGATTGATAAATAAATATGTAGGGGAATGTAGTTAGATGAAACATGAGTAATTGCTGCTGGGCTCAGGGTGGGATATTGAGCTGGGCAGACTGTGGGACTGAAGGCATGGAGAACCAGGTATGTAACTTGCTGTGTAGGGCAGCGTAGGGAACTGAAATGAACAGAGACTCCAGAGTGTGGGGAACTAATCCAAATAACTAAAGGGTGAAATCAAGAGAACAGCGCCCTGCTCACTTTCAGGCCTGAGCAGCACCTCAGCAGGTGAAGCTGCGGACTGAGGCAGGGTAGTGTGCAGGTTTGGTCTTAATTATATTTTTTAAGTGTGTAAGCTGTTGTGCTAGTTTTGTCCAGTCTTTGTTTATTTATTCTAATGTGTGTTTTAAACTTTACAACCTGCAATTAAATTTTAAAACTCATTGATGAAACCATTCAAATCCCTCAAAATTCACCTTAAATCCTTGTTTTGCCAAATCTGACTTAAAATTAGAAAAATTTGATGAAATAAACAACTTAAGTGAACTTAAAAAATGGCATCTTTGCCATTACTGCAAGCAGCACCTCAGTAATGGCACCTGTGGTAACATGAACCCCTCCTGGCAGTTCTAGTCTTAAAGGGATTTTAACTTGGGATGCACCACTGAAATAAAGATGTGTACCTCTATGTATTTCTCCAGGTATTCTTTAAGTGTCACTATGATTATGACCCAGCCAACGACAACCTGATTCCTTGCAAGGAGGCGGGGTTAAGGTTTGAGACCGGGGATATCCTGCAAATAGTCAATCAGGATGATGTCAACTGGTGGCAGGTGACAGAATAGTATTTATGTGAACATGTTATAGCTTCCTGTGTGCACATTTTCATATCTTTGGATTGCTTTGCTAATTTTTTCTTCATTTGTTGTGCAGGCACGTCATGTGGAAGGTGGGAGTGCTGGGTTAATCCCTAGTCAGATGCTTGAGGAAAAAAGGAAAGCTTTTGTCAAGAGAGATGTGGAGCTGGCACCTGCAGGTAATATGAAAGAACGAATAAGGTTGTGATGATGGTGACTTTATTTTAACAGAGGGCCTGGATTCTAATCAAAGCATGGATGCAGTGTGTGTTTTGGGCCTTAATGAAATCATCTCACTATGGATGTAAAATATTATTAAAATATTAGGAGGCTGCCAGTGTTGCTCTGCAGCCTCCTAGTGGCTGGTATCAGTTAGATAATCATAGGTGACTTCCTCCTTGAATTATTGCATCACAAGATTTTCAGGAAACTTGAAGAAACCTTGAGGTCAGTGTCGCTGAGATTCAAACTCATCTGAAATTTTTAGTAGCTGCACCTTCAAAATCCAAAACATTTCAAAATCCCACATTGGCACATTTTGGAGTTATAGCATTCACAAACGTGAGTGTCCAAGCTGCTGCCCTGCAGGGTGACGACAGTACTCCATCAGCCTTTTACAGCTTTGGGGTAAAAGCCAAAAATGTTTCATGAACACAACAGAATATGACCCATTTGTATTGAACTATATTAGCATATTATACTGTAAACAGAAATATAAATCGTTAATAAACATATGGCAGCAAAAAAAAAAGACTTCTGAAAGTGTTAAGTATTAAGTAGGTGTTCATTAAGGAAGGGCATTATGTTCACATGTCTGGTGTGTGTTGCTGCAGCCCATGGTTTATTGATTATTTGTCACTGCCGTGTGGTGGTGGAAATCCAGGTCTGCACAAACACGCCAGGTACATGAAGTTTGCTCAGATGTTTAAATTTCACAATGTGCCAGTGCACTGGTCTACAATGTTTTAAGAATCTTTAGACTTAACTTTTTATAAGAAATATTTTTAATATAACATTGAGCATTATAGCATGAACCTGTATTAGATTACAAGAAAAGAAGTTTGAACATACTCCCACTTTCATATGTGGGAGTTACCCCAGTTATTATGGCATATAAGAACCATCTCTCTCTGATGTCCAACCTTTGTAAAAGAAAAAAGGTTTTCTTTGCTAAACGTTACCAGTCAATGATGTGTCATTTTTTACACTTCTGTAAATGTGAGATTTACACAAGCATTCGAACAACTGCTAATTCAGTTCGAGTTCACAGAAAGGGTTTTGTTCTGTAAGGGAGCTCTTATCAGTAGATCCAGTAGATCTAATTCCCCTTTTAGAAGCACAAACATGAATATTAGAACTTAAAGAGGAAAAATTTAATGTGTATGAGACAAAATATCTGGCAGAGACACATGCATGAACATGACTGATCATTACAAGCCAGCTTGTGGGCAAATGAGTACAAGTTAGTAGTTGTGAAACATGACTGATGCTCATAAATTACTTTAGTTTGAAGTTTGGCTTCAGTTCTCTGCCTACACTAATGCTGTGCTCCAACAATGCAACAGGAAATCTGTGTACTGGTGTTGGAGGAAAGAAGAAGAAGAAGATGATGTATGTGACCACCAAAAATGCAGGTAATAAAACAGGGCCAGGATCAGTTTAGCTCTGCTGGGGTAAAATATTCCTACTGCTTCGTCCTTACTTTCTACTCTTTGTTCACCCTCAGAGTTTGACAGACATGAGATACTGCTCTATGAGGAGGTGGCCAAGGTCCCACCTTTCAAGAGGAAAACTCTGATTCTGATAGGTGCTCAAGGTGTGGGGAGGCGGAGACTAAAGAATAAGCTTCTACTGAGGGATCCACAGCTCTTTGGGACCATAATTCCATGTATGAAGTCTGATATATTCCATTGCCTTATTGCTTCTTATTGCTAAAGTAGCTAGAATTGTTTTTTTGTTATATTGAGTCGATCGGTAGGCCCACAAACCCCTATGCAGGAAGTTGATTTTGGCTCTCTGATTAAAAAAACATCTTGATCCTTGATCCTCTGATCAGTCTCCTCTGCATCATCTGAGTCTCAGCCAGTAGATGGTGCAGAGGGGACTTGCTCAACCTGACTGCCTTCATGTCCAGATGTCTTCCCTGCTTCCCCTGATAGGAAAAAAGCTGACTAGCTTTGCAGGTCAAATCTTTTTGATTACACCTGTTGTGGCACTTGTTATCCTGGGATGGTTTCAGAGGCCTGTACAATAGGCCCCAAGGGAAGATATTACTGGGAAAGGCTAGAGCAACCTATTAGAGCTATTTGGACTAATATAGATTAATACTCACCTTTAATGTTTCTCAAAGGGTTGAAAAAGGAATGGCCACAGTTTAGACTTTAATAGCAGAAGATTTTATTAAAACAACTTTTCAGTGTGGGGTCTGCTACTAAATGTGGTAGACAAACTGACTAAAATGTCCACCATCCATCTAAAAATTTTTACATTTTGGGTTGGAGAGCTATGTTAGCTGGCTTGAGCTAATAAACTGATCATAGTAACTTCCTTGTATTTGCGCAGACACCTCCAGAAAACCCAAAAAGGGAGAGCGAGAGAGTCGGATGTTTGCTTTCACTACCCGCAGCAAAATGGAAACAGACATCAAGAACGGGCGCTATCTAGAACATGGAGAGTATGAGGGCAACCTGTACGGCTTGAAGATCGACTCCATACATGAGGTGGTGGAGGCAGGGCGGGTCTGCATACTGGACGCCAACCCTCAGGTGTGCACATACATACTCTTGCTCAAGACTTTTCTGTTTTAGCAGTAATCATAAGCAGCAGCATCTTTACTGTCTTCTGTGAAAATTAGGGGCTAATTTGACAGAATCCTGTATACATTACACACATGCTTCTAATAGTTTCTATTGCCAGTTTATGAAATGCTCTAACTTACGTTGTGCTTGAGATGCTGAATCAATGTCGTTGTGCTATTGTGGTAAGCTGATTCAGTTTTACCATGAACACACTGTGCAGCATTTTTGTTTTCCTTTGTTTGAAATGGTCACAAACTTTAGATAGTTTTCATCTTTTTCTGTGACTTTGCTTTTCGCTTCTTCTTCATCTTCTCTGCTTTTCTGATCCCACCATCAAGTCAAGGCTGCTCCGTCCACATAAAACATGGTGATCACTAACCAGTACATGGCCTTAAAGTAGAAAAATTTGCACTTGGTATTGCACACAAGTATTGTGCATAATATTGCATACAAGGGAGACTGGGCGAAGGTTAACACAGTGTATTGGATGTGTGTGTGTGTGTGTGTGTGTGTGTGTGTGTGTGTGTGTGTGTGTGTGTGTGTGTGTGTGTGTGTGTGTTTCATCTGAAGAGACCATGTTGTAGAATCTGACAGCAGTTGGAAGGAAAGACCTGTGAAATCTCTCTGTCCCACATGGTGGGTGCTGCAGCCACTGAAGCAGCTGCTCAGTGCTGTCAGAGTCTCCTGCATGGGGTGGGAGAGAGACTTTGATCTCCTGCATCCATTTGGGTCCACAAAATAAAACCCTCCACATTCCTCACATCGTAATCCCATGACAACTTCTCTACTTTATCTTAAATCTGTTTGACACAGTCAGTCCCATTCAGTCAGCATAGTGTCATGTGCCTCACTCAAGGGCATCTTATTAAGAGCACTGATAAAAGAAAACAGTCTTTCACTCTCGTCAGTCGGTAACTTGTGGTGGATTAGCCCAGTGGGTCAAAAAGTTTAGAGCCTGCAAGAGACTCTTTCAGTCTAATGTACTTGTGTTGATTTTGCTTGCGTGTCTTAATTTTAGTCTCTCAAAGTTCTGCGGACCTCTGAGTTCTTGCCCTACATCGTGTTCCTTCAAGCTCCAGAGTTCGAGGTGCTCAAGGCCATAAATCAGTCAGCTGCAGAGGCAGGGGTCGTCACCAAGACGCTGATGGTAGGAATTGCTCACAGTACAACCATATGCACATAAAGAAGATGAATAACTCAGGAAGCAGCAAATAATGAGAAGTCAGTCAAAGCAGAAGTCCTGTGATTAACAGCCCTGCTATCTGTTTTCCTTCACAGGATGAAGAGCTGCAGAGGACGTGCGATGAGAGTGCTAAAATCCAGACAGCTTATGGTCACTACTTTGACCTCAGCATTGTCAACGACAACCTCGACGAGACATACCGCACCGTCAAAGCAGCGCTGGAAACGGTTTCCAAAAACCCCCAGTGGGTCCCGGTCACCTGGGTGTTCTAGAAAGAGACGTGCTGGACTGAGGAGGGAGGGAACAAGAAAGGAAGCAGGCACTGAAAATATTCCACTGAGTATAAATGATGCGTAATAACTTTACAGGATAACTTCTCAAATTTCCATGATTTAAACAGGATATATTTTCAGTGCTGCAAAGAAAGCGTGGAATTGAAGAAGGAAAGAGATGAACGAGGAGGTGGAAAAAAACCCTTCATTTCAAAAAGTGTGCATATGCATGTGTGTTCCTGTTTACATAGAGACTTCAGAGCAAAGACATGTGCCATTACTGATGATTATCATCAGACATTGTCATTGTTTACATTTTTTGCATTTAATCAGTGCCATCTCAGTGCAACTCAGTGCCATTAGGAACAAGCAAGCTCCATCTTTCACTTTTGTAAGTGTACAGTTTCTCATCATGAAATCAAAAATAGTTTCCCACTGCCTTCTACAGTAAATGTGGATGTTTTGCATAAAGGTTAAGTTGTATAAGGTTTCCTATCAATCCCCTCACACCCATGGGTAAAGCTTTTTTTAGGTTAAGTCTGGTGAGGCCGTCATAATCTTTAAAAAATGTCTCTTGTTCTGGAGTTGGTTGAAAAGTGAAAGGACATCTCTTTCAGGCTTTTAAAAAGATTTGATTTCAACTTTTATTGGTTAGAGACACTAATCACTGAGCAATAGCATCTAAATGGTACATGACCATCAGTGGCAATAATAGATTCAATTTGTTTGAAAAGTCAAAGTTAACATCACATCCAGACCAGGGGTCTCAAACTCCAGTCCTCGAGGGCCGGTGTCCTGAACCACGTATACCTGTTGCAACACAACTGAATACAATTAGTAGGTCATTAGCAAGAGTATAGCACTTGACTATAGAACTTGACTGCATGCAACCCCTAACCCTACTAAATTTGAGTAATGTTGTTTGGAAAAATGTACTTCTAAAAGTACTTTTATTGCTCCATATTCATTCACTCATGAGCTGCTGTAACGTGAATCAAATAGCTGAATAGCCACTTCAGTCCTCAAGGACTAGAGTTTGAGACCCCTGATCTCGATCAAAACCTAGCATGAAACCTCTCAGCCAGGTTTAAACAGAAAGAAACATTTTTTCTAGATATCTTCACCTATCATAAAAAAACAGCTCGTCACATTTCACTATAATCTCATTTTAACTTTGTTTCAGTGTGCGGCACAGTCGCTTCATTAACAGTTTTTCAATAAGTAGCGTTTTTCAATAAGTGGGTGGGTCACATGGATTAAACTATGATTTAGAGAACAAAAAAGAATCAACGAATATCCTCTTCATCCTATGGAGCAGGTGCTGAAAAAAATAGGACAAAGAAATAAATGAGAAGTCTGGAGCTCTGCATTCAGCAAACTGTTAACTGTTTTTCTTAATTCATGATTTACTCATAATGCTGGCCTCTTCTCATGGTTCTGTTACTAAACCTGAAGCCTCTTTAATTCAGTTCCATGTGTAAATGTGAATGTGGCCACTATTAAGAGCAAATCATAGAATGAGTCTTAGGAGATACACTGTTCATTTAAAACAGAACTCCAGGCCTCAAGGGCCGGTATCCTGCAGGTTTTAGAAACCTTGATCCAACACAGCTGATTTAAATGGCTAAAATCAACATGTCTTGAAGTTCTCCAGAGGCCTGGTAATGAACTAATCGTTTGATTCAGGTGTGCTGACCCAGGGTGTTATCTAAAACCCTACAGGCCTGATTTAAAACATCACCATTTACTTGATGAATTTCTATTTGATTTCTGTATAGGTTTCTCATCATATTCCAAATTTAATAATTGTTCGCAGACACTTAAAATTCCTGTAAGAATTCAGTCAACTCACTCAGTAACATTTTGACAGCTAATTTTGAGTTTCAGTCTTTTAACTAAAAAACCATTTAGTTGTAGATGTATTTTAAGCTTCTAACCTCTTTTAATTTTAGTGTAGTTTTAGACGACTAAGTATCATAAGAGTACAGTAGGCTAATCCTGAAGTTGAGTGACTTCATTTAAATATAAAGTGTCAAAGTATGTTGTATTTTACCAGTAAGAGTTGCTCCAAACGGTTACAAAGCATCTTATTTTCCTCAATATCCACTTTATGTCTATGTCTCATCTTCTCTTCTACTCAAGTGTTGACATTTTGTTTTGTTTTCATGACAAACAGGGAGCTTCCCTCCAACTTTTGTTTTTTGTATTTCTTGCGTGAGCTGTAAAAAGGTTGTAGATAGAATGTAGATACACAATCATATAGAAGGAATGATGCTCCCCCCTCGTATTTACAGTATGAGACATGTCAGTGGTAGCCTCAGAGTGAAGACCACAGCAGCTGACCTACATCAAAATAAATGTAAAACAGTATTTTCACCATTTGAATGTCAACACAGTGTGTTGTCTTTTGTCTGTTCTTTGTTTTTGCCCTTCAATTGTAGTGTCACTCTCAGGCCACCGTACTTGTCACAGTTTCCACAGTGCCAACTGAAGTAAAACAAATCATTGTATTTATTTTTTAATTTCATGTGTTTTTTGTGGCAGCTACTCAGTATTTTGATGCACAATCGCTTAGCGATATAAGAAAATTTGGTGTTTAACAGTGAACAGAGTCTGGTTCTTTAGGCTGTGTTAGGGGAGCAGTTTTTAGTCAGTCTTTGTAAATAACATTTATATTTATGCTCTAGTTTTTAAAGATGGCTTCAGAAAAGCAGATTTTTGCCTGGCAGCTATACATGTGACGTCTGAATATGCTGGAATAAAACCATCATTACTCTTGAGGACATTCCAAAACCTCACTGTGTGCTTTTTTCAATGAAATGTCATGAATGCAACCGTAACGATCATCAAATCACAGAAAGATTTGATGATCTTGCGATAGTAGACTTTCCTGAAGGCAAAACAACAAAATCTTTGCAGTCATGCATTGAATTAGACGGTGAATCAGTGTTGAACCTTGGAATTATTTTGTAAGGCTGCTATTAGTGATGCTTCTGTCTCTACAGAATAAATGATTCAATTATAATTATTTGTGATTATTTTTCTTCTTTCTGCATGTTTTTAGGTGCTTAAAGCCTCAATTATTCATGTGCACTTTTCTATTTAATAATTTTATATTTTATAAGTTAAGTATTATAAAAGACACTTTGGAGTGGCATGATGGATGCAAGGCATTTTCCCCTCAAAACAGTTAAACAGGAACCAGCCAATGATATTGGTAATTAATGTAACGTGTGTAAACCATTACTTTTTTTTTGTCTCTCTGGCTCCTCATTTCCTCCACATAGAGATGAAAACATAAAAACAATGTCCAGCACTGTCAAGAGCACGCCAAGTCAACCCTAACCATGTAGAAATGTTGGCCAACTAGAAGCCTACCAGCAATTTATTGCACAGTCTGACATCATAAAGGGGGTAATGGCACCGACCTTTGACACTGCAAGCCAGTGTTTATTTTTATTTACCACAGACATTCTGAAAACATTCAACCAAGAAAAGCATTTTTCAAAAACTCAATTTGGTGATCTAAAACTTCTGGAAAACCAAATTGCACAGTGAACCTATGCTTTCCCATAATTGCTGTGTACATATAGAAAGAGTTGGATTAACCTTACCTGAAACAGAAACCAGATTATTGGAGATCATTTCAATCTTTTGTACAAATGTGTTTAAATGTTTACTAATAAATATCAAGTGAAAAACGTTTATTAATAATTAATAAATACGTTTATTTTGTGTTCCAAAAGAAAAAAAGAAAGGTGGTTTTCGATACCTTAATATAGTGTTAATGTCACTTTAACCTGCAGTTTGATGTTGGCTTTAGGAGAGGTCAAAGGTCAAATGTGACATATTTTAAATCTTTATATGGTACTTTCAATAGAATACCCACCACCAATGTTCCCTCTAAGCTGCGTGTGTGCGCAATTGTGCGCTGTGGCACGGTCTCTCATTTAGTGGTTTAGGAAGGGGGAAGTTTTGGAGTGACGGTGGTGTTTTGAGATGTGAGAGATTTGCAACGTTTAGCGCAAATCTTGTGTAGTTAGTGTGTAGTGTAGTCAATAGTTTTGTTGTGTGTGTCAGAACAATGAGGCGACTGCTGAATGTTACAGGTGTTACAGCAGTGATACATCTCCTGCTGTCAGGCCTGCAGGTATCAGGCTGTTGTTCTCCTTTATATCATAGTGGACAGAAATTATTTTTTGGAGTGGCACAAATAATTTGTGTGGCATCAAATTTGATGCAGAACAGCTGATTGTTCTGTAAATAGTTTGAAATGTTTATTTTTTTTAAAAAACCCGCCTTGGCCGCATTTTTAGGTAAACAGCTGCAAAAAACTTTGTTTGCATAACTCTTTTTTGAAGAAGTAACTATATAATTAATTGGCTTACAGGGAGGAGGTCAGCGCCCATTCACACTGGGGCCAAGAGAACCATCTCACCCTCAATGTCACAAAGACAAAATAAATGATATTGGACTTCCGCCTGAGTTACAGCCACCCACCATGGCTGTAACTCAGGCGGTAGAGCAGGTCATCTACTGATCGGAAGGTTGGTGGTTCGATTTCTGGTTTCCCCTAGGCTGCATGCCAAATATCCGTGGGCAAGATACTAACCCCAAATTGCTCTCCGATGCATCCATAAGAGTATGAGTGTGTGTGAATATTACTTAGAAAGCACCTAGAAAAATGTGCTTGTGTGAATGGGTGTGAATGGGTGAATGCACAAGTTGTGTAAAGCGCTTTGAGTGCTCAGAAGAGTAGAAAAGCGCTATATAAGAACCAGTCCATTTACCATTTACTTCCAGAGGTGCAGAGAAGAACACACACCCCCATCACCATCAACAGTGCTCCTGTGGAGAGAGTGAGCAGCCTCTGTTTCCTAGGTGCACATCTGGTGGAGGATTTCACATGGTCAATTCACACGAACAAAACAGTGAAGAAGGTGCAGCAGCGCGTCTTCTTTCTCAGGAGACTGAAGAGATTCGGCATGAGCCCCAACATCCTCAGGACCTTCTACCGCTGTGCCATTAAGAGCATCCTCACCGGATGCATTACTTCTTGGTATGGCAACAGCACCACCTACAACTGGATAGCTCTCCAGAGAGCGGTGCAGTGTTCTGAAAGGTTAATTGGAGATGATATATATATATATATATATATATATATATTAGGGGTGCAACGATATTCGTATCGATATTGAACCGTTCGATACAGTGCTTTTGGTTCGGTACGCATATGTATCGAACAATACAACATTTGTAATTTATTTTATCAATTTTCCTTCTGACGATGCTGTCTGTGTTGAGCGCTCAATGAATCTGTGTTCGACTACTCCGCCTAGGCTGCACTGTCGAGCGCAGATCCACTGAGCGCTCAACACAGACAGCATAGTCAGAAGGAAGAGCGCAGGGCAAGCTAGCGAGACAGAAGTTAAGCTCTACTTGCAACATTCAGATCTGGCGTTTGGAATTATTTTGGTTTTCATGTGACGTATGACCGTGAAGGTAAGCGAGTCATGGACTAAAGTAAAACAGTATGTTGGATGTGCCATGCAATGCTCAATTACATTGGTGTGAACTAGTGTGTTAGCGCAGTTAGCTCGTTAACGTGTTTGCCGTGTAGCCCCATGCACGGAGCGATCGGCGGTAGCTCGTTAACGGAGATTTGCCGTGTTGTGGCGTTAAGGTCATTTCAACGAGATTAACCTGAAAGCACTAGTGGGAACACAACGAATATGACTGCACATTTACGCCGACATCATCCTAGTGCAAAGACAAAAACAACAAGCATGCTACTAACTTTAGCCGAGTCATTTAGACAGCTGTTAGCACATGATTCTCCTTATGCTGCTGAGAATATAGCCCAGAAGAAGCGGATAGTATAGCTTTTATTTTGGAAAGAGCCATTTCTCTGTAATAAACTCTCTTTTCCAAAGATGAGTGATTCCTCAATCAGATACAGGGCTTGCAATATCGCTAGCCCGACGTCCCGGAGCTAGCGATTTTTTCAGTCGGGCTACCAAAATCTATCGCTTCCCTGCCCGTCGGGCTATTGTAGGAAAAATATATGTCAATGCTTTTGCATTCTTTCAGAAATGTAGCTGGGTAATTATGTCATTGGCATCGGTGAGCCACTGTCAATATGTGACATATTGAAGTCGCGTTTGAATTTGCGCTTGTTTTTTTGCTTTCACTTTGCAATCGTGCGAACTGTGTATAGAGAGCGACAGCACTGATCTGTGAGTGATGATAATTTGTGCACCAATTCCTCTGACATCGTCTTATTAATCGTTAGCTTACTATGCAAACATGACAAGTGAAATCTCCCGCAGCAAGCTTAAACATGTGAGAGGTTGATCGCGCAGAGAATCGCTGAGCTTATGTGAGTGAGCGTGTAAAAGCATTTCAGTTCTGCTGAGCCAAATAAGACAGGTCAGGGTGAAGAAGTGACAGCCAAAGAAAAGCTTACCACAAAACGGAGAAGTTATGACAAATCAGACTATAAGGCAAAAAGAAAGTGCAGCTTTATGGTTTCATGGACAAAAGAATTTCTGTGGCTGCAATATGATGAGCTAAATAACCAGGGCTGCACATAAGTGGTCCACAGGTGCGCATTCGCTGTCAAAATAAAAAACATGCACAAAGGTTAGGGTTAAATTTAAAAACTGTACTTTTGAGTTAAAATATATATTTATAATTTTAATAAATGACAAATTAAAAAGGCATGAACATTTTTTTTGTATCGAAAAAATATCGAACCGTGACACCAAAGTATCGAACCGAACCGAACCGTGAATTTTGTGTATCGTTGCACCCCTAATATATATATATATATATATATATATTTTTTTTTTTTTTTTTTTTTTTTTTTAATTTATTTATTTATTTTTTGATAATTGGTGCCATGAACCCCGATTCTTTTGCGGCTGAGAGGACAAATGTATCCGAAGGTCGGATCTGAAATGAGGTGGACAGGAGACCGGTCTAAAAAGATTTAAAGGTAGGCACAGCCTGTTCAAAAAAGCAAATTGTGCAGATTGGATGAATTCTAAATTATCTGTTCGCCGAGTTGATGATCTTGACCGTTAAATTGGCTCAGTAGTGGTGAAAATCTGTTAAGTAGATTTCTGGTGACATGTCCATGGTGATTTTGGGTAATTTGTGACAAATAAAAAGTAAAGTCTGGGGAATATTTGATGAAAGTTTATTCCTGTTAGGGTTGGGGGAATTTTAAAGTTGATGTGTTGTGTGTTTAAAGTTGATGTGCTGTGTTTAATGTAATTGTGTGCTGTCGGCCAAGTGAAAAAGTTTAGACTAGGGCATTTGGTTAAAGGATTGTTACAAGACAATATATATTGTTACAATATATATATAATTAATCCTTATTTTCTGTTTATATTGTTTTATAGAGGCCAGTGTAGAAAATCGCCCTTGTGAGTTAGAATGTGTGCCAAAAGTCACAGAGTACTAGGAGACTGCATGTCTTGTGCAGAGAACAGGAAGTTAGTGCAGAGCTGCATAGCATATTAATAAAACACAGGAAACCAAACAGAAAAAGTGGAACTAAGTAAACTGTGTGTGTGACGTATAGCAGAACTATGTATAACCATAGTCTGTTCTCTGATTGGATAGTTAAATTTGTGATTGACATGACATTGGCCAATCAGATGAAAGGAAGAAAAATAGGGTCAGAATTTGTACTTGTAACTTAAAACTTGAGTGTAGAGTTTCACACCTATTTTTTGGCTAAGTCCACACACAAATGTTTTTTACACACACACAAATTCTTTTTACACATACATATACAATACTTGAAATGTGCAATTCACTTGTATTTTTATTTTTATTCCTATTTATTCTATTTATCCCCTTCGTATATTTTATTTATATATGTCTCTGTATTTATATGTGTGTGTGTGTGTGTGTGTGTGTGTGTGTGTGTATATATAATATTCTGTAACTCTGTAACTTCTGTCGGTGCTGTGCTTTTGGAAACCGAATTTCCCAGAGGAACCCACCCGAGGGATTAATAAAGTTTTATCTTATCTTATCTTATCTTATATCCTGATTTACAAGTACAAAATATTTATGACCACAATTTGAGCCCATACTAGGGCAGTAACAGCAGAGGCGAAGGTATCACCAGTATTTGGCAGTGAGTAGAAAAGCCTTTGTCCATCTGCCACCATGTGCCCCCATTACATTTCTGTCTGCCACCTCACATACGCCTGTCTAGAACCAGTCCACTGTACTACCAACCTTCTAATTAAAAGATCACTAGCTTTACCTTCCTAAGTACAGACACGCTAAACAACTAATATATATTTTTTGTAGTCCACCATTTATCCATCACCTGTCATAAGCTCAATACAATTAAAGAGAATCACAAGACTTTTACACAATTTATTGTTTACACAACATGTATTAGGTTTACAGATGAAATGCTGGTTGGCTAAACTTAGTGCTGTCAAGAGATTAAAAAAAAATAGAGATTCATTAATTATGATTTTTAATTAATTGATCTAATTAATCTCTTTTTTAATCTCACCTAAAAATAGCTGAGGAAAGCCCTCAACTTATTGTGGCAGACCAAAAGACTGATATATAACAAAGAAAGTGACTTTATAAAGTCATTTATTGTTTAACAAACGTTAAACAGATGCAACCATTTACATACTGTTGTATTCTTTTGTAAAATAAGTGGAAAAATAAATACAAATAAAATCAAATAAATTAAGTGCTGCAAGTTAGCACATCAGAGTTGCTCTTTTCTGAGCAATACAGCACTGAAATTCCTCTGCTTCAGATAATGAAAAATAAAACTGACATTGCAGTGCTGCAAGTTAGCACATCAAAGTATTCTTCCATCACAAAAAAAAGTGCTGAACATCAAGCAATCTATTCTAGTAGGCTACAAATGACACAGCAGCTATGCTGACCACATGTGTCTCATTTCTTCTTCCTCAGCCAGTCGCTAAGACACACCAGCCTGGTAACATTTTCTGGAAGCAAGGCTGCCCTTTTCTTTTGCACTATGTGGCCTGCAAGGCTAAAGAGTCTCTCACAGGGTACAGAGGTAGCTGGGGAGGCCAGGTACTTTTGTGCTAGGACTGACAGCTTTTCATAGACTCCTGAGTGAGCATACCACCACTGCAGGGGACAGTCATCAATACTGATGCTGGGTTCTGCTCTGTAGCGCTGCAGCTCTCCAGACTCAATTCCATCTTCTGAGTCAGAGTCAGACCCCAGAAGGAGTTCGCTCCTCCTCTTCTTCTGAGCTGGTCCATCATCCTCTGTGGAGGGCTGGAGACTATCTGCTCTTCTGGGCTCTGCTGCCTGGAGCATATTCTCCAGAATGGTCCACACCTGAATGAATGAATGAATGAATGATTGTGATTAAAACTAAGTGCTTTTTTTTAAATTTTATTTAATCTTGTAAAGAACTTTGTGTTCCATATAATAAATAAAAGTTTGATTTGATAATGAATTGGACTCATTAGTCCAGCTTAACCTTATTGTCCTACCTGTTCCCTCTTTTCTCTTGGAAGACATTTCAAATCCTTAAACCGTGGATCCAATGCTGTGGCCACCTCGAACCATATCTCGTTGCCATTAGCTCGTCGTGCTGCCAGATCCTTCTGGAAGGCATTCTTGAACTTCACCACGTAGGCAGGATCATCATCAGTAATGTCCATGACACGGTACAGATGGCGAAAAGCAGGCAGCACTACAGAGCAAGAGACGTAGGCCTCACCACCCAGCAGCTCTGTCACATACCTGCAGAGGTGGAGAGGTTTGCTAAATAAACCTAGCTGGATTCATTTAAATCAAAGTGTAACTGATTCCCAATTTAATTGTCCTTAAAAGTTCCTTGTTATGTTCATTAATTTTGATTTTACACATGTAACAGTAGTTTATATAATTAAAATGGGAAGGTGTTTATTTGAACTTACTTGCATGGTTCAAGCAGGAGCTCCAGCCTCTGCAGTTTCGCCCACTCAGCTTCGGTTGGCAAGACCAACCTGTGGTTCTGTTGGTCCAACGTAGCCTGGACAGCCTCTCGGTTACATAGGAGGCGTGAGACCATTGCGAGAGTCGAGTTCCACCTGGTGGGTACATCCTGTATAAGTTGATCGCTCTTCTTTCCGAGTGCTACTTGTTGTTGGTTAAGTTCTGTGGTACTCGCAGGGCTTTGTTTAAAATGACCAACAATCTTGCGGCACTTTGCCAGTACACCGACAAAACCACTGCTATCGAGACATACCGTGATGGTCCTCTGGAGAATGTGAGCATTGCAGGCGATGTGCTCATATGGAAGTGCTCTCATAGCAGCCAGCATGTTTGCTGCGCTGTCTGTGCCAATGGTGGATATCTTGTTTTCAATACCCCAGTCATTTGCTACCTTGAGGAACTGTTCGGCGCATTTATCAGCAAAGTGCCTGGTTTCTGTTCTCATGACGGTCAGTGCAAATGAGTTGAGGTTCCACTCACTATCAATAAAGTGTCCAGTCACCCCAAAATAGCTGTGGTTGCCAGCTGAGGTCCAGTGATCTCCGGTTATAGCAACACAGTTGGGAGAATCCTCCGCCAAAATCTCAAGTTTGTTTTTCTTTTCGCCGTCGTACATTTTGCTGATTTTGGTCGTTACTGTAGTCCTGCACGGCGGCTTGTATGACGGGTCATTGGACGCAATTTGCAACACCTCTGTCAATCCTTCGTCCTCTACTATATTTATCGGCCTACAGTTCATCGCTATCCACTTGGCAATAACATTAGTCAGCCTGTCGGTCGCAGACTTGCTCATACGAGGGGTATTCTCTAGTTTTGTTTGGCGAAAAGCTTTGCTCTGGCTTGCTATATTGCTAACGTCTTCACTGCTAGCTGTTGCTGCACTCGCGGCTGGGTGCTTTGCGTTGAGGTGATAGGCCAAACTTGAGCTGCTTCGGTGGTAAGCAAACTCCTTCTTACACTCTAGGCAGACCACTTTACCTTTGTCAATGGTGCCGTCGGGGCGTTTATGAAATACAAATTTCCCGTTCATTGGGCCAACAACTCTCAGATGCGCCTTCATATCCACACTGTAAGCTAATCACCACTTCTCACCTTGACCTCACGACGTGACTCCACCCCCAACAAGTCAAGCACAAGGAGCCCAGCACATAAAAACGGATTTTATAACATAGCAACTCTCATACAAAATCAATGACGTCAAGAGATTAAAAATTAGATTAACGAGATTAAAAAACATAACGCGCTAAATAGCATTGTAATTAATTAATCGCAATTAACGCGATAATTTGACACCCCTAGCTAAACTTTCTAATAAATTGTAATGACATAATAAACACACATCTTGCAGTAACTAGTATAACATTCCCAGTAAAATAGTGCATATAATAGTGATCAAAAGTTTGAAGTAATTTAGAAATATCTTTAAACAAGTAGTCAAAATTAAGTAAGAGCCATTGCAAAGAAAATCCTTATATACAAACATACAGAACTTGAGTAAGTGGCTTTATGGCTTTATGTAACAGAAGAAGTTCCTTCTCTGCTGACAGTTTCTTATGCCATAGGATGCAGTACCACTCTTCTCGAGGACGCCACAGAAGCCATTAGTCGGGCAGCTTGGAATATTTTCATATTGCATCTGTCCTCCACCCACCCACAGCCACTCACCAGCCAGGTTACACAGGCCCGTCCACACCTGACAACATTGAACAGAGAGACAATTGTAAACATGGTGTATGAGTTTCTCAGCAACACGAATAAGCTGTAGGAAACTGTCCAACCTCATCAGTGGTAGCTTGTTGTGCTCTCTCCCGTGCATAGGTGTGGTCATCAGTAGTGATCAGTGTGGCCAGGTCATAGCGATGGTTCCTGTAGGGAGAGTTGGGATCATTTGTGTCCACTGCACCCAGAGACCTGCAGTGGTTTAATGCCTCCTCCCACGTCTTATTCTCCTTCACCAAAACCAGTTTCTCATCATAACACATGAAAGAATGATTGTAATGGCAACCACGACCCCACCATACACCATCATGCTTATATACACAGTCTCCATTTTGACTTGTGTCTGAAAGAAGAAGCAAAGAGACACTGTTATTTACTGTTCCCAACAGCAAATAACACACTAATGTTAATATCAACAAATGTGATCTTGCACAATCTAATAAGAATCAATAATTTGCTCTCACACCTAAACAGGTGTTATTCTAAGATTAATACTTGAGCTTTAAAACATGTTACTTACGAGAACTACCCCACTTGATGAAGCTAGCTATCTCATCTCCTCGGGACCATTTCCATGTATTTGTATTAGCTCGATATAATCCGATCCAGCCTCCAGATTTGAAAAATGTGTTCTCTTGTTCATTTCTGATTGTGATCAGGTCAGTGTGGTACTTCCTGCAGAAGGTCTGGGCATTTGTCCAAGTTGTCATGTAAGACCCAGAGTAAGGTTTAAAGTTTAACAGATCCCCACAGACAGGAGAAATAAAAAGCAGCAGAGGGATGAGAATGAACATCTTCCTTAGGATGCATTGACACTGTAACAAAAAGGAAAAGGGTCACAGAGAAGGAGATTGGAGTTTTTCGCGCAGCCATATTTCACTGATGAAGTAGTCAAGTGTCTCTCTGAGCAATGACAATGTAGGACAGATGATGACGTTAGGAAATGTGGATGAGTCTTGGATTAAACAAGAACTGTATAAATGTAACTGACATTTAGTCACAGTAATATTACTTAATCAACTCAATATTTTACCTAATGTACTTGTTTGATGTCATCCTACGAGACTTTCACATGTCTTAATCATGTATGGTACAAATAACTAAAACAGTAAACTTTGTAAATCTTGTAAACTTTTAACTTAAAGAAAAAATAAATAAATTGGTTAACAACTTGAACAGTCTTTTCTAGTGAAGTGGGGCATACATAGGTGATATACTCTCAGCAGGTTAAACCATTCATTGCACTGTGTATCAGTTTCTACAGCAGAACTCACCTTGGCAGCAGATAACGGGGAACCTTTGAAGCTCAGGGTCTCCTGATGATGCTTTTTTTTTTTAATCAAGTCTGTGAGATACTCATGGACTGTGATACTTGTCAAAGCTTTTCTTTAGCATAGACTCCGCCTTTGTTCGAAGCATTTGAATAGCTCTGGCTTTCTATCCTCAATTTCATTTAAATCTTTCTGAATTTCCAAAAAGATGCTAAGCCGCATTCAAATGTGGTTTTGTGTTGGGGATCTTCGTCCTTTCTACTTCTCTTTTTGCTCTCAATCCTTTGAGAAATAATTGTTTTGCATCTCTGTAATGTAAGGATTTATAAAAACATTTATGTTTATAGAACACTCTTTTCTTCTAAGTTCCAACCAACCTGTCAAATCTTATTATACTCACTTCGCTCTTTCATTGGTTTTCTCCACCTGCAGCAGCTAAACTCAATTAAAAAATACAATATATTGAAAAGTTGTTATTGCTGGTATGTGATTTCCTGGTAATTGTCATAGATTTAATCCCCAACAAATTTACTTTCCCCACTTGATAGTCATATTTAGAACTTCATAAGAATTTTTTTTATTCTGAGTTATTACAATCACAGTGGATGAGACTGGGGGATGGAAAAGAAAAAGAAAGAAACAGAAGTTGGGGAGAAAGTTAACAGAAGGAGATGGATACAGAAAGGGAGAGAAAAAAAACACTGAAAATCTGCTTCAAACACTGCTGAAAAAAACAATAACACAGCAGAGAAACCACAGCAACAACCAACAAAAAAAAAAACTACTCATCAACAACAATGAACAAGCAGAACAAAACCGCGACAACCCCCACCCCAACTAGGTGATGGAGCTGATCAAAGGAGCTCAGAGAGATTGATCTGTTTTGGCAGCAGAGGCTGTATCAAGGCTTATGTGGTCCAACAAATGGTCTCTATATTGGTTAATATTAAGGTTCTTTTTATTTTTCCAGATCATAAGGAGAGTCGTCTTAGCAATCTCATCTCTTTAGTGACCTCGTCTAGGTCACTCAAGAAGCAAACTAAAGGGAAAGCTGGCTGTTACATTCCAGACACTTTGATAAGACTTCACATATGCAACACCAAAACCTCGGAGCAGGTGGACCAAAGAGTGTGATTGTAATTGGCCGGTGTATAGACATTGACAGACCGCGTGACTTTCGCGCATTGCATGCCGGGAACTCGTGGCAATCCAAGTACCGCATCAAATGCAAGCATTTGCAGAACCGCAAAACGTTCATTCTCCGGTTCCAATACCTTCTTGCTTTTTCTTTGTCCCCCAAAAAAGTTATGTATAAAACGAAGGAGAACAATGCCGGTCCGTACAAAGACAGACTTGATGAAAAGTCAAAGAAAAGGAGGAAAAAATCACAGGAGTGAAAGGGTCAGACCCTTACTAGCACACAGAGTGGACAAAAGACGTTAGCGTGCTGCCCAACTTTCACCACGCTCATATTTATAATTATACGGTTCTTGGAGTGAGTGCATACACTCATGAAGTTTAGTAACTTCAGGTCACTGCAACAAGCCCAGGTACAGTTTACCGACGGATGGGTGCAGGACCTTGAAATGACCGTGTAGAACGAAAGACCATCGTACGAACAAAGGTAAGTTGACCAGTCTCACAAACCGTCTTCATAAATACACATTCGTTAACCGTTTATTAATAGGACCTTTGAGCTCAACGGTAATTAATTAGTAGTGGAAATAATTTCTGGTTCATCACAGAAATGTAGCAGTGACAATAATATTGTATGTTGTAATCGCACTGGACAATTAGTGATACAAAAAAACTGTTTTATCCTGTGAATAAAAGTATATGTTTTTGTCAATGTACCATGGTAATAACAGAAGCGAAACGCAATATTGTGTCAGGACAATTCACTATTTATGCACAATAAACAAAGGAGCATAGCGCGACAATTTCTGTTCAGTGCCAGACTTGCTTGTAACCTATATCACCAATTATGTTATGAAAAATGACGTATTAACTACAACAGAAGACTGACCTTTGTGGAAATGCTTGGAGCAGACTAACATGTGAGCTGGAGTGTTCTGGGACGTTATATTTGGTCTTTGAATGGTTGCAATCCAGGCCATCCGTCGCCTCTTTGTTACTTCGGAAACATGGCTCGAACAATTTCTCTTCAACGACATAATCCGATAACAACCGATCTCTTTACCCGTCGGCTTCCCGTGGCTGTCATGCGACCGGCTATTGCAGTTAATAATACAACAGCTTCTTGCCATTTGTTTGTTTCTTTTTATCACTGTGTAACTGATTTTAATTGAAAGCCTGCGTGCGCTAGTACCGCTTGCCACGAGTTCCCAGAATTCTTTGCGGTTTTACCCTTGAATGACGTCACATTTTCAGTATCTATTGCCTTCACATTGTGAGGTGTTGGATGACGTAAAATCCATACTAAATCCATACTGCTTTTTAAGAAGTAGTGTTGAAAGTTGAAAGGCAGATCTAGTCCTCCTCCATCTTTGGTCCTTTGCAACATTTTTAAGCTAATACGCGTTCGGTTTTCTTTAGAACCGCTTCCAAAACCTGTATCTCTCGTAATATCACTTTTAGGAAAATTAGTAATATCAACCCAGCTGTTTTTTCATCTGCCGTCCATGACCTTCCATCTATCCACTGCTCCTCAACCCCTCATGAACTCGTTTGTCATTATAATGTCAACCTTCATAACCTTCTTAACATATTTGCTCCCCTTAAACATCGAACTGTCTCATTTTCCCATTCAGCTCCATGGTTTACCTCCGACCTGCGTCACCTTAAAGCTAAAGGACGCCAACTCGAACGTCTATTCAAGAAAACCGGACTTACTGTACATAAAGAAATGCACAATGATCATGTTTTGTTCTATAAGGACTGCATTGCCTCAGCCAAATCTGCTTACTACTCTGGTTTAATTAGTTCTAATGAAGGTAAGTCCAGGTCCCTCTATTCATTGTTCAGTAAAATTACAAAACCTCCAGACACATTCCCCTCCCAGATGTATTCTGTTGATTTTTGCAATTCTCTTATCTCTTTTTTCACTTGTAAAATCTCAGACATTCACCGTCAACTTAACTCTTTAGGAGCTCCTGACTCTGAAGTAGACTTCCTGGTTCCCCCACTGTCTTCCTGTCAGCTATTTTCAAGCTTTACTCTTCCCTCCATAACTGATGTATCTAATCTCATTAAAAAATCTAAGCCATCCACCTGTCAACTTGACCCTCTCCCTACTGTGTTAGTTAAAGCCTGTCTTCCCTCTTTAGCACCTCTCATAACCAATATTATTCATTCCTCCCTGAACACTGGGATTGTTCCTGAAGCACTGAAAAAGGCTTCTGTTATTCCAACTCTCAAAAAGCCTGGTGCAGACCCCAATAACTTTGATAATCTTCGCCCTATATCAAATCTCCCCTTTATTTCAAAAATTCTTGAAAAAGTTGTCGCCGCCCAGCTTCATTCACATCTCAATGACCATAATCTCTATGAACAATTTCAATCTGGTTTCCGCCCCAATCATAGCACAGAAACTGCTCTGTTAAGGATTACCAATGACCTTCTGATGGCAGCTGATTCTGGTCTCCTATCCATTCTCATCCTTCTTGATCTTAGTGCGGCGTTTGATACCATTTCTCACAATATTCTCCTGAACCGGTTAGCTTCCATTGGTATTAGTCATACCCCACCTGGTTTACCTCCTATCTCTCAGACCGCACTCAGTTTATCCAACTTAAATCCCATTCTTCAGCTCTCTATCCTGTTTCTGCTGGTGAGCCCCAGGGTTCAGTATTGGGGCCTCTTTTATTCATTATTTATATGCTTCCTCTTGGTTATATATTCCGAAAATATAATATAAATTTTCACTGTTATGCCGATGACACCCAGCTCTACCTTTCTTCTAAACCCAATTCATCCCTCCCACCTACCTCCCTCTCAGACTGTCTTATTGAGATTAGATCCTGGTTCTCCTCCAATTTCCTCAAACTTAACAGTAATAAAACTGAAGTTTTACTTGTTGGTACACCATCTATCTTAACCAAATCCCACAGCTTTTCCATTAACGTTGAAAATTCTCCCACCCTTCCCTCCCCTCAGGTTAAGAGTTTGGGTGTCATACTTGATAATACTCTTTCATTCCAGTCTCACATTAATTACATAACACGGTCTGCTTACTTCCATTTACGTAATATTCACCGACTCCGTCCCTTCCTTACTCCCCATGCTGCTGCCATCCTTGTCCATAGTCTTATTACATCCCGTATTGATTACTGTAATTCCCTCCTATTTGGTCTCCCTAAAAGGTCCCTTCATAAACTCCAACTTCTTCAAAATTCTGCAGCTCGGGTCATAACTTGCACTCCGTTAAGTGCTCATATTACCCCAGTTCTTCAGCAGCTTCACTGGTTGCCCATAGAAGCCAGGATAAATTTTAAAATCTTACTTCTTGCATACAAGTGTATCCATAAATCTGCTCCTTCATATTTGTGTGACCTGCTCCATATCACCACTGTTTCCCGCCCTCTCAGATCATCATCTGCTATTCATCTTACTGTTCCGTCCTCACACCTTATCACTATGGGGAACAGAGCTTTCAGTCGCTCTGCTCCTCGGCTCTGGAACTCTCTTCCTCCTGCACTAAGAAATATTGACTCCCTCTCCGTATTTAAGACACAGCTCAAAACACATCTGTTTAAACTGGCTTATTCGCTTTAATGCTGATTTTATCTGTTGTCACGCTCTGTTTTGTAATTTTAACTTATTTTATGTATTTTATGACTATTGTTCCTTTTATTAATTGTGTTTTTGTAAGGTGACCTTGGGTTTCTGAAAGGCGCCCTAAAATAAAATGTATTACTATTATTATTATTATTAAATGGTGGACTCCAGAGATTTAACCTCTTAAGAACCAAACTCTTTTATGGCATGCATAGCGATGGGTATTGATAAGATTTTCACGATTACGATTCCATTTTCGATTCTGTTTAGCAATTCGATTCTTTATCGATTCTCTTATCGATTCTTTTTAAAAAGGAGAACACGAAGGTCGATTAGCTCAGAACTTTGTTTTATGTCTTCTCTTTGAACAAGATAGAAATTTAGGAGTAACATGGCCTTACAAACCCAGCAGTGAGATCTTAAGAGATCCACAGCCTACGGCTCTTCGATGGGCTGTCACGGGGTCCCCAGAAAAAAATTGTAAATGTAAAATATTAATAAAATAAATATTCTTCTGGAGCAATAACAAAGTATAACATAAATTATTCTGTAGCAATTACACAAGAATATCCAGTAATGTCCCTGCCTACAATTGAACACATTCACTTACGGTACCGAAAATCGGGGCATCTGCTGTGGCAAATAGGTGCAAGCCTTTGACCACAAACTTAGTCACTGCAGCGAGAACTGCCAGCATCTGAGCCAGCCAGACTCTGTCTGTCTCTCTCATCATGGTCATCTTAATGCAACGCACAGTTTTGTAATAAGGCAAATTGCACTAACATAATATGCACTGTTAGTTGATTATTTACCTGCCGCATTAACGGGAGAGGACGTGCAAACATCACCGCTGAGCTTCACTAGTCCGGAGCGGAATTAAAAACATGACATTCATTTAAGGTTATCGCATGCTTTGTGAGCAAATGCTTTTGCACATTCGTAGTGTTTCCTCCCTTAAATGAAATATCTACTTTGCAAGTATTGCAAGTTGCCCTGTTGTCATCCGTTCTCGTAAAGTATAACCAAACTTTTGATCGTTTGTGCCGCTTAGGCGCCGTGTTTCCTGCCTAGTAGCTCCACAACGTGGTGACGTCATCCGAGGCGAATGGAATCGATAAGGGAATCCTTTGCAAAAATGACAAACAATTCCAATTAATTGAGTGGGAATCACAAGAACCGGTTTTCAATTCCCATCCCTAGGCATGCATTTTTAATTTCTCTTTGCTACTTGGGTTGTTTGGGACCTGATGAATGTAAAAACAAAGAATTTTTTTTTTTTTTTTTTACCTGATTTTTGTTTCTGAAAAAAATTAGAGCCACATATGAGGACATTCGCTTTAAATTTCGATAGAACAGTGGCAGTATAATGTCCTCATAAGTGGGTATCAGGCCCGTGTAGAACAAAATTTAGTATTTTGGTCTAGATAACCCAAAATGTGATGTCCACATATGTGGACACCAGGTCCTAGGAGCATTAACCAGTCCGGTGATATTTTACTCGGGATCATTGAGAATAAATAATTGATTCTTGGTAAAACCATCAATTTTACTGAAGCGACATCAGTGATATGGATGGAGACTTCCATCTTGCCAGATCATCTTCTACTGTCTTTAAAAGTGGGATGTGGTTTAATTAAATTAAATCTGGAAGCCTAGGACAAACATTAATGCCTAAATATTTAATATTTCCATATTACAGTGGGGTAGAAGCAGAAATTCGGAATAGTATTTCCAGCCAGCTGGTTGGCTGCTTCTAGGGTTTTGATGGTTCCTTCTAATTCCTGAATACATTTGTTCTGGCTTTTTTGGTGAGAATATAGTTATTTTACCTCTCATCACAGCTTTTCCTCCTTCCCAGAGAACAGGTGCTGACGTTCCAGGATGGTCATTACAGTCTAAATATAAAGCCCACTCTTTAAAAACATATTTAATAAAATCTAAAATGATGTACTAAATTTCCAGTTTTTACTTGATGGAATAGCCTTCTTATTTATTAGCTTAATTATTTATTAAATAAATCTTATTTATTTATTTAATTATCTCACAAACAAACTCAAATGAAAATATTTTTTTCGAAGGTCACTGATCCTGTCATTCAGGATCAGTGACCTTCGAAAAAAATATTTTCATCAAAGGTCACTGATCCTGAATGACAGGATGCAGCACATGTTTTGCCTGTCACTGAGGCATGGATGTATTTGACTATATGGATACATCAACATGCAAAACTGGCTGGTAGAGGCTTGTAAAAGCAAAGTTAAATTTTATAAGCCAGCTTTTAAAAGGTAAAAGCTCCTACTGATTCTGCTTTCCTAACTATTTGTTTTCCTTATATTTCAGTAACAACAACAAATATGCCATAAATGACAAACTGAAAACAGTTCAGTGATAAAATCACTAAAAATTATTATAATACAAGTTATGATGTGAGGAGCTTCATGCTGAGGTAAGGTCCTCTAAAGTTTGGATGGAGTCAGGACTGCAACATTCTGGCCCTCAAATTTAACCATAAGAAATGCGAAAATGCTAAATTTAAGTATGTGCTATGTTTTATTAAAATGAATAAAGATACAATGAGGGCAGACTCCATTGCTAAGAAATTGGAGATACGTTTGGTAAAGGAATTCTGGAAAGACATAACCCAAAATGTGATGTCCACATATGTGGACACCAGGTCCTAGGAGCATTAACCAGTCCGGTGATATTTTACTCGGGATCATTGAGAATAAATAATTGATTCTTGGCAAAACCATCAATTTTACTGAGGCGACATCAGTGATATGGATGGAGACTTCCATCTTGCCAGATCATCTTCTACTGTCTTTAAAAGTGGGATGTGGTTTAATTAAATTAAATCTGGAAGCCTAGGACAAACATTAATGCCTAAATATTTAATATTTCCATATTACAGTGGGGTAGAAGCAGAAATTCGGAATAGTATTTCCAGCCAGCTGGTTGGCTGCTTCTAGGGTTTTGATGGTTCCTTCTAATTCCTGAATACATTTGTTCTGGTTTTTTTGGTGAGAATATAGTTATTTTACCTCTCATCACAGCTTTTCCTCCTTCCCAGAGAACAGGTGCTGACGTTCCAGGATGGTCATTACAGTCTAAATATAAAGCCCACTCTTTAAAAACATATTTAATAAAATCTAAAATGATGTACTAAATTTCCAGTTTTTACTTGACGGAATAGCCTTCTTATTTATTAGCTTAATTATTTATTAAATAAATCTTATTTATTTATTTAATTATCTCACAAACAAACTCAAATGAAAATATTTTTTTCGAAGGTCACTGATCCTGAATGACAGGATGCAGCACATGTTTTGCCTGTCACTGAGGCATGGATGTATTTGACTATATGGATACATCAACATGCAAAACTGGCTGGTAGAGGCTTGTAAAAGCAAAGTTAAATTTTATAAGCCAGCTTTTAAAAGGTAAAAGCTCCTACTGATTCTGCTTTCCTAACTATTTGTTTTCCTTATATTTCAGTAACAACAACCAATATGCCATAAATGACAAACTGAAAACAGTTCAGTGATAAAATCACTAAAAATTATTATAATACAAGTTATGATGTGAGGAGCTTCATGCTGAGGTAAGGTCCTCTAAAGTTTGGATGGAGTCAGGACTGCAACATTCTGGCCCTCAAATTTAACCATAAGAAATGCGAAAATGCTAAATTTAAGTATGTGCTATGTTTTATTAAAATGAATAAAGATACAATGAGGGCAGACTCCCTTGCTAAGAAATTGGAGAGAAGTTTGGTAAAGGAATTCTGGAAAGACATGAAAACAATGAATAGTGTTAAGACTTCCTTACCAGCTAATATTGATGGTGTTAGTGGTCTGAGAAAATTACTTGAATGTGGCAGAAACATTACGGTGATCTATTTAACTCTTCTTTCTAATTAACCAAAAGTTCAATTTCTGCCGTGGATGAAATCGATAATAAGGAAGATGTAATGTCATGAATAGAAATTTATGATGCAATTAGAACATTAAAAGACAGTAAAGCACGTGGGATGGACAAGATATCTGCTGAACATTTGAAACATTTGCTTGCTATTTGTTTCACAGGGTTCATAGTTCGTGTGATTCTCCCAGATTCAAATATTGCTGTCATGTTAGAAAAATAAACAGCAAGAATAATTATCGACCTACAGCATTATCTAGCATGTTATCCAAAGTCCTTGAAAATATCATTTTAAACACAAGTAAAAGTTTGTCCGATAACAGTTTGGGTTTAAATCTAAGCATAGTACTGATATGTGTATTTTTGCCCTGAAGGAAATCCTGGATCTGTTCCTTCTAAGCTGAGCGTGTGAGCAATCGTGCACTGCTGACACAGTCGCCGCACACAGAAAATTAGCGAAATAAAATAAATACTTGTATTTACTTTAATTCCAATTCAGGCTGGATTTTTTGTGTGTATGTGTGTGTGTGCGCAGCGCAGATTTTCTGTGTGGGGAGACAGTGTCAGCAGTGCGTGATTGCTCACGCGCACTGCTTAGAGGGAACATAAATATGTGCTTAGTTGATGCCCCTAGTGATTGACGTGTAAAGTGATTGATCGTGTAAATCATAGGTGTCAAACTCTGGCCCGCAGCCTAATTACATTTGGCCCACGAAGCCATACCAAATTACTATTAGAGCTGGCCTACTGGTATTATACAGCTAATATATATATTGTTTAGTGTTAAGTTTTGCTTGTTCCATATTCAGTTTTTCAGCAAAACGTGTTTGAGTCCATAAGAAAAGATTCATTCTTATATCTGAAGGAATAAATATATTTCAATAAATATTAATGTTAGCCCACGAGTTTGTTCCAGTTTTGAATTTTGGCCCACTGTGTATTTGAGTTTGACACCCCTGGTGTAAATCATGAAAAGCTAGTTTATAAGTTATACAGCAGAGGGGTTCCTAAATCTTGGGTAAGAATTCTGTCCTTCTGGTATATGCTCATCAGTCTATGCGCATAAAATGAGGTAACTGCATGTCTGCCAAATTTTATGTAGGGAATGGGGTTAGACAGGGGAGTATTTATCTTTATTTTTTTTAATGTTTATATGGATAATTTCTCAAAGCTGTTAGATTACTGTGTGACAGGTTGTGTAGTTGATAAGACCATATTTAACCATTTGATATATGCAGATGAATTAGCGAGCTTCTCCCCATATAGTGCTGGCCCGAAGGCCTGTTCTCAATATGGTCTGGACTTTGATATTCATTATAATGCCACATGTATATATTAAAATAAAAATTCCCCACTCGCCCCTGCGGGCGGTCAATCCTTCAAGCTCGGGTCCTCTACCAGAGGCCTGGGAGCTTGAAGGTCCTGCGCAGTATCTTAGCTGTTCCTAGGACTGCGCTCTTTTGGACAGAGATCTCCGATGTTGTTCCCGGGATCTGCTGGAGCCACTCACCTAGCTTGGGAGTCACTGCACCTAGTGCTCCGATTACCACGGGGACCACCGTCACTGTCACCCTCCACATCTTCTCGAGCTCTTCTCTGAGCCCTTGGTATTTCTCGAGCTTCTCGTGTTCCTTCTTCCTGATGTTGCTGTCATTCGGAACCGCTACATCGATCACTACGGCCGTCTTCTCATGTTTGTCTACCACCACTATGTCCGGTTGGTTAGCCACCACCATTTTGTTCGTCTGTATCTGGAAGTCCCACAGGATCTTAGCTCGGTCATTCTCCATCATCCTTGGGAGCATCTCCCATTTTGACCTTGGGACTTCCAGGTTATACTCGGCACAGATGTTCCTGTACACCATGCCGGACACTTGGTTATGGCGTTCCAAGCTCCATATATATATATATATATATATATATATATTAGGGGTGCAACGATATTCGTATCGATATTGAACCGTTCGATACAGTGCTTTCGGTTCGGTACGCATATGTATCGAACAATACAAAATTTGTAATTTATTTTATCAACTTTCCTTCTGACGATGCTGTCTGTGTTGAGCGCTCAGTGAATCTGCGTTCGACTACTCCGCCTAGGCTCGACAGTGCAGCCTAGGCGGAGTAGTCGAACGCAGATTCACTGAGCGCTCAACACAGACAGCATCGTCAGAAGGAAGAGCGCAGGGCAAGCTAGCGAGACAGAAGTTAAGCTCACCTTTTAACATGGACCTCCCCCACTCTCATTCAGATCTGGCGTTTGGAATTATTTTGGTTTTCATGTGACGTATGACCCTGAAGGTAAGCGAGTCATGGACTAAAGTAAAACAGTATGTTGGATGTGCCACGCAATGCTCAATTACATGGGTGGGAACTAGTGTGTTAGCGCAGTTAGCTCGTTAACGTGTTGGCCGTCTAGCCCCATGCACGGGGCGATCGGCGGTAGCTCGTTAACGGAGATTTGCCGTGTTGTGGCGTTAAGGTCATTTCAACGAGATCAACCTGAAAGCACTAGTGGGAACACAACGAATATGACTGCACATTTACGCCGACATCATCCTAGTGCAAAGACAAGTGGAAGCAGAAAAAAAACAAGCAAGCATGCTACTAACTTTAGCCGAGTCATTTAGACAGCTGTTAGCACATGATTCTCCTTATATGTTTAATATGCTGCTGAGAATATAGCCCAGAAGAAGCGGATAGTATAGCTTTTATTTTGGAAAGAGACATTTCTCTGTAATAAACTCTCTTTTCCAGAGATGAGTGATTCCTCAATCAGATACAGGGCTCGCAATATCGCTAGCCCGACGTCCCAGGGCTAGCGATTTTTTCAGTCGGTTTACCAAAATCTATCTCTGCCCTGCCCGTCGGGCTATTGTAGGAAGGAAAATATATGTCAATGCTTTTGCATTCTTTCAGAAATGTAGCTGGGTAATTATGTCATTGGCATCGGTGAGCCACTGTCAATATGTGACATATTGCAATCGCGTTTGAATTTGCGCTTGTTTTTTTGCTTTCACTTTGCAATCGCGCGAACTGTGTATAGAGAGCGACAGCACTGATCTGTGAGTGATGATAATTTGTGCACCAATTCCTCTGACATCGTCTTATTAATCGTTAGCTTACTATGCAAACATGACAAGTGAAATCTCCCGCAGCAAGCTTAAACATGTGAGAGGTTGATCGCGCAGAGAATCGCTGAGCTTATGTGAGTGCGTGTGTAAAAGCAGCAGGATATATATTTGACTACAATGACCTGGATGACTGAGAACCTTCACAGACAGATATATATTTTAGTTCTGCTGAGCCAAATAAGACAGGTCAGGGTGAAGAAGTGACAGCCAAAGAAAAGCTTACCACAAAACGGAGAAGTTATGACAAATCAGACTATAAGGCAAAAAGAAAGTGCAGCTTTATGGTTCCATGGACAAAATAATTTCTGTGGCTGCAATATGACGAGCTAAATAACCAGGGCTGCACATAAGTGGTCCACAGGTGCGCATTCGCTGTCAAAATAAAAAACACGCACAAGGGTTAGGGTTAAATTTAAAAACTGTACTTTTGAGTTAAAATATATATTTATAATTTTAATAAATGACAAATTAAAAAGGCATGAACCTTTTTTTGTATCGAAAAAATATCGAACCGTGACACCAAAGTATCGAACCGAACCGAACCGTGAATTTTGTGTATCGTTGCACCCCTAATATATATATATATATATACAAACACACACACACACACACACACACACACATCCCATCCAGTGATTCCAAAAAGGCCAGGTGAGTACTCTGAACTGTGTTTCTGCCTTTTGGCACAAAGAACAGTCAGGGAAAACCCCACTGTGCACTTAGCCAACAAGTACCAAAACACAGAATCACAAAACAGAAACGTGTTGCTCTTTCATTAGCTGGGACCACATCCACATTTAGTTTTGACAATAGTGAATGAAGAATCATAAACTGATGCTGTGGTTTGAGGAAGGCCTCAGAGGGGCCTGGGAGCGGATCCGAGGCCGAGTAGATCTTCAAAGAAGGGATCCTTGTGAAGTAGTAATGATTGAGCGTTATGAAGGTTCAGGAGGCATGCGTCGATGCAGAGCCGGGAGAGTAGTTTATGAGGTGTGGTCCTGCTCCTGAAATTCAGATAAATTATCTCCACTTTCAGTAAAAAGTGAAACCAAAGATACAAGAATGTCACAAGAAACCAGAACAGGACTTCTCAGCAGAGCCTTCAAAATAAAAAAAATCTTCCAAATAATAAAATATCCTGGAATAAAGTCTGCACACAAATCTAATATATGAATTATATTTCTGCCTGGTTACATTATAACTGGTTTTCTAATTCCAATTTTGTTCATCACATGTATCATACTTTGCTGTATGAGCAACTTTGCTGCTCAGCGGTCTTTTCACAGTGTATAATATTGCCCTCTGAATTTGTAACCTTTACATATTTCCCAGAGGACTAAGAACTTCAGTCACTGCATTTTATCTCTCAAAGCGTTTTTGTTCACAATCATAAAGCAGAACTGCAGTGATCTAAGCTAAACAGTCACATAGCTGTAAATAAAAGTCCTTTTTTGGATGTGGATATCACACACATACAACCAGCCCTCTATTCTGTGCCAGTGCTCGCCTACTGTGGAAAATTCATTTCTCACTCCTGTAATTCTGTGGTATGATTTCACATAATGTCACATGTTATGTGCTTGTTACTTCATGACTATAAGAAACAACAAAGTTTTCATTTTTCATTGGGTCTTCTCCTCTACAGCCCGGTTGGAAAGCTTCCCATTTGATCTCCTCACTGCTTCGTTCTTACCTCTGATCTCTCTCCTGTTGTCAGTGTAGAAGGTGCAAAGCTCCCTTCAGCTAGTATGTGGTGGTGGCTGCTTGGTCTATTCAGCTGCGTGCTGCTGGCGGTTATTGTCATTTTCTTTTTGATAGTGGGGCAACGCTACAAGGTATTTAGTGAGTCGTGCCTGAGACCACCCGGACCCCTTGTCGCTGACAGCAAACTCAGGGATGCCAGGCTGAAGAGAGGTAATGTATGCATGGGAGCAGTGCTCAATTTGGTGACTACTTGATGCTTAGTTTTTACTCAGTTTTTATTTAAGGAATGAGGAATTTGTAAAACTCTGCTGATCAAGACTTCTTACTTGTGCTAGTCATAATAAATCCTTAAAACTGAGAAGAAGTACTAATTTTCCTATTAATGTTGATAGTCAATGGATCAGTTTGTCAGTATTTTGGTTTATGAGCAACACCTGCAAATTTAAGATAAGACTTTGTTGATCCCACGACGAGGAAATCTGTGCGTTACCACAGCTCAAGTACAATGCCATTCCCTTTGACCTCAGCTGTAGTGTTAATTACACTAAACATTAAGCTTTTCGTTTAGTTACCACAGCTCAAATCACCAGTGTTTTCTTACATTTTCTTGTCATTTTTTAGCTTCTGAAGAAAATGTATTTTTAGAATAGAAAATAAATAATTTAATACACACAACTTCATAGCTGTTATTCATAAAGAATTTCATATTTACATGTAAATTGAAATTTTGTGTCAACCCCTATTTGTTTTTCTAGATCTAGCTATACAAACATCTGAAGTGGATCTTTCTGTGGAGGTTGCATTGCCATCAGAAACCTCTGTTTCTGTCTCGTGTGTCTAGAAACCCTCACAATCAGGCTGATTTGAAATGTTTCCCCCACAGGATTTCGTGTGGACCGTGTTCCTGCTGATCTGGACGCAGTGGTGATTGGCAGTGGCATAGGAGGTTTGACGGCAGCAGCACTTTTGTCCAAAGCTGGGAAGAAGGTTGTAGTTCTGGAGCAGCATGACCAAGCAGGAGGGTGCACACACACCTTCCAAAATAAAGGATTTGAGTTTGATGTGGGTAAGCTGCTGAAGAAAACACACACCAGTCCACAAAATAAAACTCACAACAATATATCTTTAAAACCAACAAGACAAACTGCTAAAATGCTCAAATTTATAGCTGGAGTTTTAAGCCTAATCTCATATGCTCTCTTGTTGAGTTCAACACATCTTAAAATTAGCTATGGTCAAATTTCACATTCATTTATATATATTTTTTAAATCCAAATTTAAAATGATTATAAAAATTTAATTTTATTTACTATCAGAACCATGAGGATTGTTATTCAGTTAAGTACATTACCATTAATAGGATGTTTTTCAAGAACAGGGTTTATGGCATGAACTTGTCAGTGGTGAATATTTCTGTCAACATTCGGCTGTGTGCAGGCAGGAGTTAGACCCAAAATGCAATCTCAGATATGAAGGATGAACTCAAAAACCACAGCTTTATTGCAGGCAAACGAAAAGGCATACAACACAAAACTAAACTAAACTGAGAAAGAATAAACTAAACTCGCCGGGAAACACACAGAGAAACACAGCCATGAGGGGAAAAAGCAACACTGACACAGCGAAACACAGGGCTTAAATACACTGGGGAATAATGAGGGGAATGAGACACAGGAGGAGAGCACAGCTTTGAGAAATCAGACATGACAAGAAGTGAAATTCAATATATTCATGTAGGACACAGACCTTCAAAGTAAAAGAGGAAATGTAACAATGAGACGCGGACTTGACTAGGGGATACAACTGACAGGGGAGACAGAGCAACTGAGAAGCACAGAGACCAAACATAAGGGAGGCACAGTGTACAGAATGGTGTACGTCAGTTTAATGCTGGGTGGTGCTGCAATAGTAACTATCCTCGGTCAGAAGGAGAGGCTGACATCTGTAGAATGTTTAGCTTATTTTAGAGTTTAGAAATGTGTTATCATAGAATGTAGAACTATTGTAGAGACACTGCCCTTAAAGTAATAAAGGCCTCACTGCGTCGTGAACTTAGGAGTAGATTGTAGGAGGCCTCTCCCCCACTGAGTGGAAATTCCCCAGAGGATGTTTTAGGGTGGGGGTCTCAACATTTGTAACTGTGGTCTGGAAGGGAGAGGGGTTTTATGACCTCTAGGGAGTTACCTACACCCACAGTGTTTTAACTGTCACGCACACACATCCACACGCACACTCACTCATGTGCACTCACACATACACACAGGTATGCGCACACAGGCACACACGAGCACTCACATAGACACGTGGGAACGCGCACATGTAGGCATTCATGTGCTCGTGCACATAGACACAGACAGAGTTTGCAGCACACCGTAGGGGGTTTTATGATGGGGTCGCTTCTATAAAGCTGGCTGTAACTAACAAAGGGGTGAAGATTTGGAGAGGGACACCGGCCTCGTCTTCCCTTCTAGAAGTGCATGCTTAAATGAAGATGAATAAAGATGAATAAAGGTTTTGTGAAATGACTACTGAGTTCCGGTGCCGTCTCTGGAAGTTTCGACGAATAAAAGAACCGGGGTAAAACTGATTTCCCAACACATCCAGGGATTAGATTACCACAGGTGGAGTTTATTGGCGGTCAGATGGATGGTACAGGGAGGTATGGCATACAGTAGGAGGATGTGGAGGGGTGATATGGTGTGGTTTCTATGATTAAGAACAGGGTATGCATTACAACATGAATACAGATTAAAGATTAAGAAAACTGGCAACAAATTCCTCCACAACAAATCAGTCTGATACCACTTCTTACAGGGTTCACGTTTACTAAGGCACTACCCAAAAGGCGCCACAAGAGGGCACTCCAACACAAGAGATGACCTATTTACACTGATGCACTTAGTAAACAGTCAGCCCCCTACTTAGCCACTACATAATACAGTGATATTACAGTATACAAATTCACATAAATTGGCAGAGGGAACAAACAAAGCTGTAACAAGCCCAAAACAATCAAATAACTGGGCTGCCATAGTTATCGCTAACTAGCACATGTGCTAAAGGTAACTAAAACCAATACACACAAGTAGCAGTGTAACCATCTTAAGCATGGAATATTAACTCACGTTTATGCGACGCACACCATCCCCAACAAATACAGGATGGGCTATTTGTTTCCCTTCCAAGCAGCTCTCTCCTCAATCGTTAGCCCATGAACATACGAAGACCATCTAGCTCATAAGTCCCATGAATCCCATCACCTACCAGAGGCTGCTGGGTAATGTAGTTCACACTAACACAGGCTTTTCTACACACAGAGAACAATAAATACTGGGATAGATTACAAACAACACAAAACACTGGGTCACACCCAGGACCCTGACAATTTCCAAGTATATTATGCACACAGGGATGTTTACATAATTTAATATTATTTATCTGAAACTTGTTACATGTTCAGCCTTCACACCTCCAACGGCCCCAACAATAGAGACACTTTGGACACTCATTCCCCCACCTCTCCCCCCTCCACAGAGCCATCACCACCTTCAAACACTTCACCTACAACACCCCCCTCCTCACCCCACACAAAAGAGGATTTCACACCACCTCCTCCCACCACAACTCTTCATATTCATGAAGCAGGTGTGAGGAAGCAGTTTAAGAGTCTGAATGCTCGAAAAGCTCCCGGCCCAGACGGCGTGTCTCCTGCCACCCTCAGACACTGTGCAAACGAGCTGGCCCCAGTGTTCTCTGGCATTTTCAACTCCTCACTGCAGGCATGTCATGTGCCTGCCTGCTTCAAGTCCTCTACCATAATCCCTGTCCCCAAGAAACCTAGGATCACTGGACTAAATGACTACAGACCCGTGGCTCTGACATCTGTGGTCATGAAGTCTTTTGAGCGCCTAGTTCTCTCCTATCTCAAGACCCTCACGGCCCCCCTCCTGGACCCCCTGCAGTTTGCATACAGAGCCAACAGGTCTGTAGATGACGCCATCAACATGGCCCTACACTTCATCCTGCAGCATCTGGACTCCCCAGGAACCTACGCCAGGATCCTGTTTGTGGACTTCAGCTCTGCCTTCAACACCATCCTTCCAGACCATCTCCGAGGCAAGCTTTCCCAGATGAATGTGCCTGATCCCATCTGCCGGTGGATCACTGACTTCCTGACGGACAGGAAGCAGCATGTGAGGCTGGGAAAGAATGTCTCGGACTCCCGGACCATCAGCACCGGCTCCCCTCAGGGCTGTGTTCTTTCTCCTCTGCTCTTCTCCCTGTACACCAACTGCTGCACCTCCACCCACCAGTCTGTCAAGCTAATCAAGTTTGCAGATGACACCACCGTTATTGGACTCATCTCGGACGGGGATGAGTCTGCCTACAGGAGGGAGGTTGAACGTCTGGTGTCCTGGTGCAGCCACAACAACCTGGTGCTGAATGCCCAGAAGACAGTGGAGATTATTGTGGACTTCAGGAAGCACACAGCTCCACTCCCCCCCATCATCCTGACTGACACCCCCATCACCTCTGTGGACTCATTCCGCTTCCTGGGTACCACCATCACCCAGGACCTGAAGTGGGAGCCCACCATCACCTCCGTCATTAAGAAAGCCCAGCAGAGGATGTACTTCCTGAGGCAGCTGAAGAAATTCAACCTGCCAACACGGACGATGATGCAATTCTACACTGCAATCATCGAGTCCATCCTCACCTCCTCCATCACCGTGTGGTACGCTGGAGCCACTATCAGGGACAAACAGAGACTGCAGCGTGTTGTGCGCTCTGCTGAGAAGGTGATTGGCTGCAGACTCCCATCTCTGCAGGACCTGTACACCTCCAGGACACTGGGGCGTGCAGCTCGGATCTTAGCTGACCCTTCTCACCCTGGACACAGTCTGTTTGACCTGCTCCCCTCAGGCAGGAGGCTCCGGTCCATTCGCACCAGAACCTCTCGCCATAAGAACAGTTTCTTCCCCTCTGCTGTTGGACACATGAACAATAAACGTACGACTGTTCCCACCACTAACACATGACCCTACGCTGTGTTCACTGCATCATTCCATGTTTGGCACTGATCACCACCTGCACTCATGTATATATCATGTATATATCTATCTATCTACTTAGCACTTTTAATTCTTATTCTCATTTTTATTTTCATGTCTAGTTAAGCTTAATTTATATCAGTATTTATAACAGTATGTTTGCACTGAAGCACCGCAGCAATTTCCTAATGTTGTAAACCCGCTCAACATTTGGCAATAAAAACCCTTTCTGATTCTGATTCTGATTCTGATGTTGTGAATGAATGGAAATAAATAATAATAGAGATCCCAAATTGAGAATTCATCTTGTTATAGAGACCAATTTGCAAATGCAAATTTAAGAGAAAATAATGTCAAAACTAGTGCTGTCAGCGTTAATCTGGTTAAAATGACATTAGTGCCATAACTGCATTAATGCTGCAAATCTCCGTTAGCGAGTTAACGCGGATCGCCCCGTGCATGGAGCTGCACTGCGTCAACGCGTTAGCACAGTTAGCTTGTTAACGTGTTAACGCTGTGCAGCCCCCGCTTTAATGGTTATGGAGTTAACGTCATTTTAACGAGATTAACGCTGACAGCACTAGTCAAAATATATTTAATTGCTTTAAACATTCATGACACATAATTCAGTCCAAGTAGATTAACCATGTTTATTTAATGTATGGGCAGTGTTGGGAAGGTTACTTTTAAAATGTATTCCATTACAGATTACAGAATACATGCCCCAAAATGTATTTTGTAATGTATTCCGTTACGTTACTCAATGAGAGTAAGGTATTCTGAATACTTTGGATTACTTAATATATTGTCATGCTTTTTACAACTACATGAATGTGATTTATTACTGTTACTTAAGGTCCACGGCTCCGAACCGTAGTAAAGGGACCTCTGGCTAATACGTCGGGTTCCGTGTCGGGCTCGTAGCCGAAAAATAGCTTTACTTTGTTGTCTGGGTCAAGTTTGCTTGCGAGAGACAGAGAGAGGTGAGAGACGGAGAGAGGTGTTGAAAGACTGCTCCAACGGAACTTATTGTTTTGGAGAAAACACGAACACAGTGTACAGTCGAGTCTTAATAGTGTACTTACAACTAGGCTCGTCAGGCTCTCTTCTTGGCTGCAGTGGTTATTATTATATTTCCATGCTTCCATCTCCTGTTTCTTGGTGATAGCTCATACTTTTCCACTCTCATTTTTCTCCCTCCTCGGGCTCACAGACAAATAACAGGTATGGCAGTCCCTGCAGCACGGACTACACTGCCCATGAGGCTACATTCTTTAGGGTAGCGTTCTGCCTATTGCCTTCATACTAAATCATTTTTAAAAATATTTCTTCACGTCATTATGAGACACAAGATTGAGACAAAGGCATTAGGGCCTCTTAATGCGTGTTTTTTGGGGGTTTCCACTGGCGTGGAATTACCAAAAATAGAGAGGGTGTAGCCCAACATATGAAACAGGAAAATACCTCTGTGTATTATACATGTTGTGGCTAGCTCAGACAAGGAGGAGACAGAGGTGTCATTTAGTCTTGCTTCCCCGAGTTGCCAGGGAGCACAGCCGTTCATTTTCCAACAGAAACGCACGGCCGGTAACCCAACTGCTCGGCATAGCTTAGCACAGACCTTCCCAAAGTGTGGGGGGGGGGGCGCAGAGCCATTGCAGGGGGGGCGCAGAATGAAAAGGGGGGGGAAACAAAACGCTTAGACACTGCTAGCACAGGGTGCCCATAGAAACACAAAGCAGGAGATGAAGCATAGCTGAATATGTTTCCAAACCAACTTCATTCTAAGCCAAAGACTAGAAAATATGGTGAAGCATATCTGCCCTTTGGTTTCACCTGCACAAGTGCCAAGGTAGATCTCCCCTGCAGAATTGGTTTTCCCTGTGTCGAGAGCAGCGCTGGGCTGTTCAGATCACGGACAAACAGTATCCTACAGTTGTTTATGTTTTTAAACCCATTTTGCACAGAGAGGCATTTTTTGAAAAATGTATTGATAGCAATGTTGAATATTATTACACATGAAAAAAAAAACTACATGTAAAATAATTACACGTGAGGCCTCTGCCTTTCTAAATGGAGGGACAGTAACTGCGTGTGTATGTAAGCGTGTAAAACCTGCAGATAGTCAGATTAACAGTATTTTGTCTCTATCTGCCATTCTTCAATTCATCTCATGTAAAAAAAATAACGTGCACACAGCGTGACGTGAGAAAGGCACATACCTTTGACATTGCGTGACCAACTCTGTATTCCTCGTCCACACGTAAACGCAAAAAATGAGTTTAAAAAAATCTCCGTTTTCGGTGATTCAAAACGCTGTTTACGTGTGGACGAAACAGCTGCGTTTTCAAAAATATCCGTGTAGGCGCGGACGTAGCGTAAAAGAGTTAGTAGTTTATTTTATTACTACCTGTAATTTATTGCAGATTACTTGTATTTTCTTAATTGTTTACGAAATGTTTGAGGTGTGAAATAAACCGCAATGGAGCTAAATATGGGTGTGTGTGGTTGGAGGATGTGTTTGTGTGTGCGCGTGCGCGTGTGAGAAGAGGGGGGGGGCGCGAACATTTTTCTTGTAAAACAAGGGGGGGGCCCAGCAAAGAAAAGTTTGGGAACCACTGGATTAGCACAACAACAACAACAACAAAAAGGCCTCTCTCACCCAGGAAACACACAGTCGCAGAGAGAGCGTGTCATCCTGTAACCATGGCAACTGTAACACTGCCCCTGGAACAACAGAACGTAGCTGTCAAACAAAACCCAAACAGTCCTGACCCGCGACAATATGAAACAGGAAAATACCGCCGTGTAATCCATTTATTTCAACAAAGTAACTGTATTCTAAATACCACCTTTTTAAACGGTAACTGTAACGGAATACAGTTACTCATATTTTGTATTTTAAATATGTAACGGCGGTACATGTATTCCGTTACTCCCCAACACTGTGTATGGGTGATGTAACCCATTATGCAGTACTATCCATTTTATGACTGCACAGTTACTTGATTCCTTTATCGTAAAATTCTTAAGAAACCCTAAAAAACTGGTTCATCTAAATGTGAGAGATTAATTTGGTTTCACTGCTTGTGTTTTCTTTCTTTTTTGTTTGTTTACATTTTTGAAAAAATGCACAAGTGAATTTAAACCCATTATGTTACCACCAGGTATCCATTACCTGGGTCAGCTTCATGAGAACAGCTTGTTGAAGGTTGCTTTGGATCAGATCACAGAGGGACAGCTGCAGTTTGCAAGGCTGGAGCAGCACTTTGATACAGTGATCCTAGGTCAGCATGACCAGCGCAGGTAGATCAGATTTTGTTACTTGTTTCAGTATTCCTGACTTTCGTTAACTTTTTTGCCAACTTTCTATTGCAAATGAAACAAACTGGATTTCCCACCTTTAGTGCCTCATCTTTCCTCACTTTCATCATAAATCTTCCAATCTCCCATCATTCTCAGGGAGTACCATGTCCATGCAGGGAAGACTGAAATGGCAGTCAGCCTGAAGAATCAGTTTCCAGGAGAAGAAGAAGCCATTGATGAATTAATGAGACTGATGAAGGTAAAAAGGGACAGAAGCAAGGGTAATCATAAGGAAGTGGATGCCTCAAAAAGAAGGGTGCAGGGATTATGCAATGGACTAGTATATTAAAATGTAAGGCATAAGCAAAAAATAAAAAAACCCTCAAACATCTTGCAGCAGGAATTTTAGCTTTCCTTGTGATATCAAGACTATCACCTTGTTTTACAGGCACCGCTTCAAAGAAGATCAAATGCTTGCTTGTCCACTGGATATGTACTTCTCAAAAAAGGAACAAGAGACTCTAGGAAATCTAATTCAAACTACTATTTTTTCTGTTTTATCTGTTTCATTCAGTTCCTAACAACTTACCCTGTCCATATCAATACAAAAATCCAGCATGAGTTTTTTCCATTGAGCTCTATTTTGTTTGCAGTACTTACTTGTTTACACACATGCAACTGTATACATGTCCAACAATGTGATGAATCAGCTAAACAGAATGGGTTGTAGTTTAAAATAGTGGATACTTATTAGAAGCCAAAAATCACCAATTAACTGATCCAGTTCCAGAAATACAATCAGTATAGCAGTCTGTTATCAGATGACCAGTTCTGCTCTTCCCCGATGAACTTGGAAGAATTGCTCAATAGATTTTGGCACCTTAACAGTAAAACCGTTGAACTGCACTTGTATTATAAATGGTGCCAGATAAGTAAAGCGTAGATAGGGCTCTCATTAATAAATATGACTGTGTGCTCTCTTACAGCTTGGTTCACAGAGGACGCCACTTATTGCCATGTTGAAGATCGTTCCGTACTGGTTGGTTAACTTTCTCATCCGGACTGGCCTATTACATTGGATATCTTCAGTGTTTCGTCTTGCAACAACCAGCCATTCAGAATTAATATCCCACCTCACACAGAGCAAGGACTTGCAGGCACTTTCTGCATACCTGTTCTATGGTGCTGGACACACACAAAGGCATATTGCCACTCAGATCAGACGGTACATTCTCTTCATGGTTCTGTTTCATCTTCTTCTCTTGAAGGCGTCCCTCCTAAAGACTCCAGCTTTCTCATTAATGCCCTCCTCCTTCATCACTACAAGCGTGGTGCATACTATCCACGTGGGGGCGCAAGTGAATTTGCCTTTCACATCATCCCAGTCATTCAGCAAGCAGGTGGTGCAGTCCTAGTCAGGGCTCCAGTGCAACGCATCCTTCTCAACAAACAGGGGAAGGCGTATGGTGAGTGGGACAGGGGGAGAGAAAATAACTTCATATTTCATGTTTAATTTCTTGACAAATTCTTTGAGGACAGTCTGATGGCTTGTTGTGGGTCTAGCCGAGTGTCCAAATGGACACAGCCTGAATTACTAACTTGTATGACTGCACAATGTACTCAAAGTATACTAAGTTTGCTGAATGTTTTCTGTTGCAAACTACAGCAGATCTTTTGCAATATTAAATGTCAACCTGTCAGTATATGCTATATGGGCAAAAGTACTGGGATATCTACACATTAAACCCACAGCAGCTCACCTATGGAAACTCAAGCCATGAAGCTCCTGAAGCACAGTTTCTGAGTTGATTGTAATGCCAGAAGAACTTTGCAGTGACTAATTCAGCAGAGTTTTATGCATTATTATACATCTCAGTGACCATACTCTGCAATTTATATGGTCACTTCATAGCTTAGTTACTGTAGTTCCAAAAATCCCAAGTACAGTTGATTGTGGAATATCTAGGAGGAAAGAAATTTCATGAAATGGCTTGGCATCCCATTACAGTACCATGCTCTAATTCACTGAGCTCTTCAGAACAACACATTCTTAATCCTACTGCACAAAACCGCAACAACCAGTGAGACAAACTTATTTGTCAGACCAGATTATTAAAAGTAAGGCAGTTATCTCTGTTTACTTAGTGGTTACAGATAGTAAAATGAGGTGGCAATTAGTGGCAAATGTTTTGCTGGTAGAATTTTAGTCACCTTAGATATTAGGTCATTGGTAGTAAATTTGTAATGTCATGATGGTTTTAGACTGGATAACTTTATTGATAAATTTCTTTGTCTTGAAATTAATGTCTCAGGTTATCTGAAGTTTGGATTTACTGTTTTTCCAAAGCAACTCTACATTATCTGAGAAACAGGAGCAAGTGTGATCCAATGTCCAAAAACGATATCTCCACCAAGTAATAATATCAGGATAACACTGTGTATCTTTCAGGTGTGGTGGTTCTTAAAGGACAAGAAGAGATAGAGGTTCTTGCCCCTGCTGTAATTTCAAATGCTGGAATCTTCAACACCTTCCAGAAGTTTCTACCTCACAATATACAAGAAAAACCAGGTAACAGTCGATGTGTTGCACTTGTTTTTGATTTTAATTTGATATGAGTGTCATGCATTTCCTTAAGTGTCTTTTGCCCTCTAAAGATTCTATATGTTTTCTGTTGTATAGAGATCCAGTCATTGTTGAGTATGGTACATCATGGCATGGGTTCCTTTTTGGTCTTTGTTGGTCTGGATGGAACCAAAGAGGAGCTAGGCATTGTTTCCAATAACTTCTGGATGTATAAAGACAATGACTTGGACTCACTGTAGGTTTTCCTCTCTTCTTTCATTCCTTCATCTCTTTGTAGTTTATCTTTATTTCTACTTCTAACTTCTATCCGATTTCTTCTAAAATCTAGTCAAAAATTGTATCTCGGTCTATACTTTTTTGTCATTCTAGTGTTCCATCTAAATATTTCCATGTTTATGTGTTTTATAATAATAATAATAATAATAATAATAATAATAATACAACCCTATCTTATCGCCATTGCAGTGTATTTAACATTTAATGGATTGAATTAACAAATTTTCTTTTGTGTCTTTGTACAAAACATTGTGTGAGAAGCATGGAGCAGTATTCATCTCTAAGCAGAGATCAGGTTTTGGGAAACATTCCCATGATGTTTATCACTTTTCCGTCTGCTAAAGATCCAACAGCCAGCATCAGACATCCAGGTAATGCACATTTGCATGGACAAAATTCACCTGTTCATCTTTGATGCACCACTCTGACTGTTTGACAGTATTACAGTACCCTTTATTCTTCTTCCTATCTCTTCACAGGTAAGTCCTGTATGACTTTGTTAACCATGGCACGCTATGAATGGTTTGAGGAATGGGAGGGGACCAAGCTTGGGAAACGGGGACAGGACTACGTGGATCTGAAGAACAGTATGGCCCAAGAACTGCTGGAATGGGCACTAACCATCTTCCCTCATTTGCGAGACAAGGTGTGTGTAGATACTTGTTAATGTGTTCATTGTCTGCACAGACAATGTATTGTGATTGATTCATTAATGATCTAAATTTGATTTATCACATTTAGTCAAATTATGCCATTAACTTAATCTGTTTGCAAACTAAGCTAACGTGCATTACTCAACAGTTGATGTTTTCTGTTCAAAAGTTGCTTTTTAGTCAGGGTTAGTTTTTTTTTTTAACTGTTTAGGGTTAAAAATGGACTTGTAGAGGTGCTGAAAATCACTGAAAAGGCTTGAATTTTAACCCTGTGACATCTAACCCCTCATGGGAGAATTCTCATATATGCTTTGAAGAAATTTAAAGAAAAAAAAAGACTTTGTCATTGTTAGCTCCATGTTCTCAGCTCATTGTCATTCCTTCCAATCTGGAAAGTGCAAAAATGTTCCGGCTTCCATCCCTTGTCATATGTATGCTTTTGTCGTTTTACAACAGAACTGCTCTGAACTGCTCACATTCACACACCAGTGTATGAATGTGAGAGTGAATGAATAGTGGCATTGTAAAGCGCTTTGCGTGCCTTGAAAAGCGCTATATAAATCCAATCCATTATTATTATTATTATTTTAATGTCCACAATTTAACTGTCAAAAAGCAACACTAACATCTCTGTATATTTCATTATCCGCTCAACTTGTACAACAACTAGTTGGAATTTCACAGTCCCAAAGTCTATTGATAAATCCTCTATTAATTTACACGTGTATGTTTTTCAGGTAGTAATGGTAGATGCTGCAACCCCTCTAACAAACGTCCACTATTTGGGTGCTCCAAGAGGTGAGATGTATGGAGCTGAACACAACTTGGAGCGCTTCAAGCCAGAAGCGATTGCTAAGACACGACCACAGACTCCCATCAGCGGTCTCTATTTAACAGGTGATTCTCATTCCCCCAGCCATATCTACACTTACTAAGATTCTCACTCACACAGTGACAATAATTCATCTTTGTCACGGCCTTTTAAGAAACAAAAGAAAAATACTCCAAGAAAAGGCCATGGGTGGTAACCGGTAGTTTGTTTCTGAATTCACTTCCTTGATTCTTTGAAAAACATATGTTGTTTATTTCTTATATAAATATGAACCAAAAATCAACCAAATAATTTCTTACAACTTAGATGTAAATTAAAGTTTATTATAATTACACTTTTAATATATATAATTATTTAATATAATTCCACAAGTTCAAAAAGTGGTTAAAAGAAGGCCGTTTAAAATCCTCCTGTCGTCTTACTGGACCTTTGATAAACAAAATAGATTTCCACCGCACCCCACAGTGTTCTCTTAAGCTCTTAATTAATGGGAGGTTCCAAAAGTTACCACAGTAATGAAAATTTTTCCAAAATTAAAAATGTAATTACAGATTTAAAAAGCAAACTAGCTTAAGTATATTCTTACTATAACAATAATGGCTAAAAAAGTATGATTCCCAAGAATTTAACAAAAATGGCCCCAACAATCTTACTCTACAAACTCACCCATATGGAAAAGAAATAGTAAAAACTTATATGATTTACTCATGAAAGTGGCCACTGTCTCATTACTTTCATATATTGTTTTAGTAAGTATCCAAAACATACAAGTTTCATTATATAATTTTTCAAGGGATCTTATATCTGTTTTCACTCTTGTATGCTTTTCATGCAAGTTTCACACAAGACAGATACAAACTTTATAAGATTTATATAAATCTTTTCCATATGGGCAACTACAAACTAGTTCTTTAAGTATATGCAAACTCTGAGTGCAATGATTTCCTGATGTTTCTGTGTGTGTTCAGGTCAGGACGTATTTTGCAATGGCATGGCTGGAGCTCTTCACGGTGGACTGCTTTGTGCGTCAGCTGTCCTCAATCAGATCCTCTACATTGACCTTCTAGCCCTGAAGACCCGCTTCAAACGCAATCAGAGTAGTCACAAATTAACCTGGTAGCTGTGGTGGAGTCTGTGTTCTTCTCGAGTACATAAAATTTCACGTCTCGAGATAAGATTTAATGCTTTTTATGATATATATCTTTGGATAGTTTCCAGTCATGCTGTAAGGTTAGCTGAATTAAATGTGTAAACAAATGTGTGAGTGATGAATACAAATCTGCACGTCCACCACCATAACTGCTTCTGCTGTAGCTGTTCTTAGATTCTTTAAAAGTGATAAAGACATTTTAAACCTGCTGCCAAATGTCACCTTCATTCACTTTTCATTGAGCTTTCATTTAAAGAAAACCTCACCAGTTGCATGTGAGATGCCTGCAATAAACCATTACAGTGATACCTTTAATAAACAATTAAGCTATTCATTTACAAGTCTTTTTATTGACATACTGCAGCTTCCCGGGAATCACCAGATTCTTCCGACCGCTCCCTTTAGGGGTCACCACAGTTGATCTATTCTAACATCCTCTTCTGAAACATGCCACATGCCCCCATGTGGCAACATTAAAAGGATATTGAATTAATTATTAGCAATTCAGGTTTGTAATGTACCTCAATTATCAATGTCAGAGTGTAGAAAACCCTAAAACATCCTGGGATCTTGAGGGGATTGCTGTTGGAGCTATATAAAAGTGAATTGATTTAAACTGAAAGAGCTTGCAGTCATATTACATATATCTACTAATATTTGTAAAATACAACAAGCACATTAACGATAATTTTCTATAATAAGGGCACAGCTGTTAATACAGCTACATGACAATGCGTAAAGGGTACAAACAAACACACAGAGAGATGCATAAATTGCTGGTTTTACCAATTTATTTAACATTTTACAGATCTGTGTTCAGTGCAGGTTTTCCAAGAAGCCAGAGAAGCATCAATGAAGCTGAACAATCAAACTAGCTTAGACAACTAGCACAAAATCACTCTGAAAAAGTAGATTTACCACTGGAAAGTTATTTGCAGTTTTTCTTTACTTGCACCTTAACTGAAGCTGTGATGCCTTTTGACATTGTGGCCATGATGGTAACACTTTCACTTTTGTATGTGAGATTGGGGCCTTTGGCTGGGCCTCTGACAAATGTTGTGCCTGAGTTTTTGGACATCTCATGAAAGAGATCTCGGTTACACTCTGTGCCAATATCAAAGACTCCCAATCCACATTGATTTGGCTTCTGTTTTAATGGCACCTTGAACATGATGGCAATTTTTGCAGTTGCCTCTTTGGAAGAACTATTGCAAAGATCATAAGTGATGATGCCCACTGCTCCTTCAAGTCTGGATGGACGCTTGACAAACTGAGCCTCCCCTTCAGCAGACGGTTGAATGGTAGGTGGGAAGGGAATGGCGTAGCATCCACTCTTTGTGTGCACACTACACAGGAAAATACATCTCCATGAGAACATGTTTTAAAAATAGGGCAATATTTGAAGTCCAGCACTTTTTAACAACTCACCAGGGGTTACAAAGAGAATAAGTGGAACACTCATTCTTTATCTGTACAGTGCATGCACGATCTGTTGGCAGTGCCCTGGCAATACCTTGACCAATGCCAAACACATTCCCGATAATATCTGGTGCATCTACGACATTTTCCATCTCTACAGTTTACCTGGTCAAAAAAAAAAAATCCTTCACTTATTATTTTCTTCCTAATTGACAGTGTAAGACTGAGTTCATAGTCCATTGCCTTTAATAAACTACTTTAAGCAGATGATGACTTTAGATGAGTGTTAATGAATATATTTATATCATTTTACACTTTGTACTGCGAGAGAGTGCGAGCATCCAGCAAGCTTATAACATCCTTGGCACTTCCAGTAATAATCTCTGATTGTTTGTCAATAATCAGAGATAATTACTGCATTATTATTAGCACATACTTTAATCAGTGATGTTTAGCTTGCATGTGAGCTACCTGGTAGCATACCATTTGACAGGACAAAACAATGACTACCATCTAATAAATAAGGACACGGAAAAAGCCTGCAAGGCGAGTTATAGCAGTAACATGATTCACCATCTGGAGCAAAGCCAACTGTCAACATATGGATAAACAATAGAAGGTCTACAAAATGAATCAAAGCTTACTGAGAACTTATTCATTGATTTAATATGTAATCTGCAGGAACTTGAACTCATACAGAAACATTTCTATCGTGCACTGCATTTTTATTTTTAGGTAAATGTTTTTCTGTTTCCTGCAAGAAAAATGTGTTGGTTAAATTCCAGTACATAATACTGTACAAGTACAAGTAAAATTTCCTTCTACAGTTCCCACATCCTAAACACATGACAAATAACCTTTGTAACTTAAGAGGTAATGCATTTTTTTTTTTTGCCTTGAACATGAGTAATTGTCTGTAATGTCACTAAATCTTCTAATTTCAACAATTTCAATTTTATAAACAGATCATTTGTATGTTCTCTATATTTAACATTATGAACCATTCGTACCATTTTCTACTGTAGCAAGCATAGGGGTTTTATATTACTCGCATATGTATTCTCCCACACTTCAGCACAATAACTGAGATAGTAGAAAATTAGTGAGAAATATAAAATACATATTAATCTATACCTATACCTAAAATATAAATATTTTTAACCATCTTTTTTCTAACATGTTAAATATGAGATTTACATATTTGCAAAATACAGAAACAATGGTGATAAAGTTGAACAGTATAAAATGATTAATAAATAGCTGTATGCATGTTCAAAGTCTTTTTTATTATTTTATGTATAAAATATAAGAATTTTTAAATATCACAACTTTCAGATAACACATAACTGTTTGGTGATGGTTGTAGAAGTAGTAGTAGCCATAGTCATATAGGCTATTTACTATACACAGTATGGACACAGTAAACTAATTAAAATTGATGATGATTTTGAGCTGTTGTTCTGGACTGGTTTGTGTCTTCATTCTCCCATTTTCCCTCTTTGTGTGCGGACGTGTATGTGCTGGCCTATGCACATTGTCGGGAACAGTGGAGTTTCCCACCTTCAGGCTAACACACGTGCTGAGAATGACACGCCTGTTCTGGATAATCTCATTTGGGCAGCTTCATAAGGAAGCTGAGGCGCTCCTCCTACTTTTCTTATTGTTTGCATTTATTGCAAAGTTTTGTGGAGACTTGAACTTCCAGCTGCTTTGACATTTTTGTTTTAGCTAAAAAAAACAAAACTGTGTTTTCACTAGTAAAGGCCAAATGAAGCTTTCTGAAGCACTGAAGCATGTATCAAAAAAAAGGGATCATTAGTCATTCATTACATTTAAACGCAGTCCTCTTTTGTTGGCTAAAAACTGAAAAGCAGCTAAATTCTACAAATTAAAATGAACGGCTTTATTATCATTAATGTCATGTGACGATTTTGTGTGAAATTAGGCTACAATTGTGGTTCTTTGAATGTGTATTTGTAGGGGTGAAAAAAAAGCAATGTTATGTCTGTGTGATTACTAAAGAATTTTGATGAATAAACCATCCTTGTTTACACATGTGCCATAGTGTGTGCTCCCTTTGCTTGTGACTTCTGAACATTTATAAACTTCATAGATAAAAATACATTATATATAAAAATATATAAGACGCTGTTTTAAAAGGCTGGGAGTAATGCTTATGCTTACATGCTGTGTAACTGATCAGTGGACATGTTCATTTATATATAATATATTATAGCTTATAGGTATGATTTTACCCTGGGGTAGAATTGCTTATAAACAGATAAAATAAAAACATTACACATAAATTATTGTGTTTGTTTTTTATTTAGGAATAGGCAGAGCATCCTCTCTTCCTCACGGGCTCCATGACTCATTATATCGCACACTGGTTCACTATTTTCGTGCATCACGCCACAAATCCTGGCAGTGATTTACTTCTGTATAAACCACTGAATCAGGTACCGAAGCAATGATGTACTGAATGAAGCTCAGATGTGCCTGATCACGTGACTCTGACCAGATGAACCAAGCCTCGACACAGTGCTCCTGAAGCACTGTCTTGTTTTTATTGACATTATTACACAGCAGTGGAGAGTAGACTTCATCACAGTAGATGTCTTTCTGAAAGCGCTGTAACTAAGTTTAAGAATATAATCCACCCACTGTTATCATCTTCAATGCCCTGTACCATAGAGCAGAGCAGCTATCTGAACGCTACACCATCAGAGGTCAGTTATCTTGTTTATAATTTTACCTCCTCACTACGTACGACTCTGGATACTGTAGCTCCTGTGAAAACTAAGGTCTCAAATCAGAAGTACTTGACTCCGTGGTATAATTCTCAAACACGTAGCCTAAAGCAGATGACTCGTAATCTGGAGAGGAAATGGTGTGTCACAAATTTAGAGGATCATCATTTAGCCTGGAGAAATAGTTTGTTGCTTTATAAGAAAGCCCTCCGCAAAGCCAGAACATCTTACTATTCATCACTGATTGAAGAAAATAAGAACAACCCCAGGTTTCTCTTCAGCACTGTAGCCAGGCTGACAAAAAGTCAGAGCTCTTTTGAGCCAACCATCCCTTTAATGTTAACGAGTAATGACTTCGTGAACTTCTTCACAAATAAAATTTTAATCATTAGAGAAAAAATTACCAATAATCATCTCACAGATGTAATATTATCTACAGCTACTCTTAGTACCATTGATGCTCAGTCCTGCCATTAATTAATGCTTCAATCTTAAATATGATCAACTTATCTCTAATAATCGGCTATGTACCACTCATACTCTGGATGGCATTACCTTGGCCTCCAGTAACACTGTGAGGAACCTTGGAGTCTTTTTTGACCAGGACATGTCCTTCAACGCACATATTAAACAAATATGTAAGACTGCTTTCTTCCATTTGTGCAACATCTCTAAAATTAGAAATATCCTGTCTCAGAGTGATGCTGAAAAACTAGTTCATGCATTTATTACTTCCAGGCTGGACTACTGTAATTCATTATTATCAGGAAGTCCTAAAAACTCCCCGAAAAGCCTTCAATTAATCCAAAATGCTGCAGCAAGAGTCCTGACAGGGACTAGAAAGAGAGAGCATATTTCTCCTGTTTTGGCTTCCCTTCATTGGCTTCCTGTTAAATCCAGAATTGAATTCAAAATCCTGCTATTCACATACAAAGTCTTAAAGTCTATTAGAGCACTTCGCTCTCGCACTGCAGGTCTACTTGTTGTTCCTAGAGTATTTAAAAGTAGAATGGGAGGCAGAGCCTTCAGTTTTCAGGCCCCTCTTCTGTGGAACCAGCTTCCAGTTTGGATTCAGGAGACAGACACTATCTCTACTTTAAGATTAGGCTTCAAACTTTCCTTTTTGCTAAAACATATAGTTAGGGCTGGTATTTTAATGCCCGGCTGAGATAAAAGATACGGTCCCCACTCCAGCTCCAGTCACACTGCTTAACCCACCTGTTCCACAGAACCTGGTACAAACTTTTGGCTTGGACAACTCGTTACAACCTTCCAAGACGCTGGAGAGGTCACTCCCTATACCAGAAGTTTTTTAAGATGAGTTGAATAAAACTGTTGGTTTCCTAATGCAATGTTCTTTGGTGTTCCTTCAGCAGAGTCTCAGCTAGGGTCTAAGATTGGCTTCATGATGACCTTGCTTCATGGGAGAGCACTAAAGTGGGGACAGGCAGTATTGAAAACACACCCGACACTGACTTTCAATGAATTCATCAGTAAAATAAAAATGTGTTCAAGGACTCTCATCCTTCTCCACCTCAGCTCAACCCCACCACAGTGAGTAAAAAGGACTTCAATCTGAGCTGGTCATCTCAAGCCAGTTCATTCTAAGACTGTTGATTGTTATAAAGTGTGACTGTTCGAATTCTCTTTGCAATATTGTTGGGTTTCAGTACAATACAATATAAAGAACTTTAAGTAGACCGCTGTTGTGATTTGGCACTATATAAATAAAAGTGAAGTGAATTGAATTAAAAGAGTTTACAGTCATATATCTACTGATATTTCTAATGAACAGTAACTACAATAACATTAACCTATACTTTTCTATAATAAAGGTATTCTTGTTTATTAGATCTACACGACAACATGTAAACAGTACAGAAACTTAACCAAACAAAGCAGACACAACTTAACTCACAAACTGATCTAAAGACAAAGGCACAACCTTTATAGTGGTTTGGCCAAACCATTTACACACAATAGGGGGAAACAAAAAAGAAACACCACTACTAACTAAACAAAAAATAACGTAACAAAACCAAAAATACCCCTGTTTCTGACAAGCACTTGGTTGGTACAGCTGAGCAGGCATTATTGTGTTTTTCTCAGCCCTCGGCCACGCCTTTTGCATGAAATGAGAAACAGCCACCTCCCCAAATCGGTTACTTAAAGAAAGAGAAACATAATTATTATAACAGAATACATTTTTTAAAACCACACAATGATGGTTTGTGTGCTCAATGCAAGGTGTGCTGCAGTCTGATATTGTGGCCATGATGGAACACTTTTGTATTTGTTGCGCACTCTTTGTTGCGCACACTACACGGGAAAATTCATCTCCATGAGAACACTTCATTACTTAAATCACGCTGCTGTTATTGTGTATATATTTATTTATATTTCTTCATACATTTTTATATAGTTCTATATTGTGTATTTTGTTGTACAGTTATTTTATTTTCAACTTTAATTTATATATTTTATCTTGTTCTTTCCCAGTTAAATTTACCCTTCATTCTAATTTGTGTTGTACAGTTATTTCATTTTTAACCTTAATTTATATTTTATTCCTTCCTAGTTAAATTTACCCTTTTTAATTTTTCATATTTATTTCCTATCTTATTCATAGCCTTTTCCTTTTTTGTTTTCTTTAGGTCACGAGCAGTTGTCCAAGCATTTCACTACATATCGTACTGTGTATGACTGTGTACGTGACAAATAAAATTTGAATTTGAATTTGAATTTGAACATGTTTTAATAATAGTACAATATTTGAAGTACAGCACTTTTTATAATTTTAACAACTCACCAGGGGTCACACAGGGAATAAGTGGAACACTCATTCTTTATGTTCACACTGCATGTGCACATAAAGTAAGTGCATTGATAACATCATAAAATGATTTTTCCAGAACAACGTTTGGAATATCTATTGGAATATTTATGTCCGGCATCTTCCGAGTATGTGCTCAAAGTTTTACAAAAGTTTTTCATTGTACTTCAGTCATTTTATTTTTCAGAGTCACTGCAGTGCAGAACAATTTCTCTCTAGTGTTTCTGTGTTTCCTGCACTGCAAGTTAAATTCCAGTAAAAGATTACTTGTAATGATTACAAGACTTGTATTATTATTATTAAATGAACGTTAACATGATGAGGAATCCAGAGCCATGTCTAATTGTATGTCAGTTGAATTACAGTGTAGATATTTTTTCTACACTGGCGGTTTTTACAAATATCAGTGGAATTGTGAAAGACATTGAAAGATATAAGGTTGTTTTCAAAGAGCTCATATCTTAGCATCCATCCTTTACATTACTGCCATCTTGTGGTTACAGCTTGCTATTGTCTTTGTAACCAGAATTAACACTAAAAATGGCGCCAATGGGATTTCTTTTAACCCTACCATGTCATCAAAGTAGCAAAAGAGGGCAACAAATGTCTTTTTTAAAAACTGACTAATATGATTTGGTATGAAAAGCGTACTTCAGACTGAGAGTATGAGAAATAAAAATGGGGAGGAACTGACCACTGTAACAAACATGGAAAATTATTTCGTTTTAAGAATAACATAGTATGAAGTCTGTAGGTTTTACTACTGTGAAATATCATGCCAAAGAAAGAGCCATAAAAATCTAGGTAAGCAACAGGAAAGTCAGTAACCAGAACTCAATGGATGGATGTAGCTTCCAGATCTGAATAGTGAATGTGTTTTTTTCTAATGACCAACAGTGGGCATCGATTCTGGTTTCGCAGGTTGTGTACTGTATGACGTCAAGAGATAGTTTCCTGATAACTGGCTCTGTTGCTGGTGTTACCTCTTATTGAATGGGACATTAATTTTATTTTGTAAATTATGATATTTATTTGATGTCACAAAGATGGCTAAACCAGAGTACATTCACTGGCTAATGGCTTGTCAGCCATAAAGAACAAAGAGCATGAGGTGTCACACTGAGATCAAGTCCATTTTCAGAAAACAAACTAGTAGCTTCACAACAGGACTTCACCAACTTAGGGTAATATCACAGGGATGACAGAACCCTTTTAAACACAGACTCACTGGTTAAAGGATTGACTAATAAATCCTTCTGTCTTTCTACAACCACAGGAATCTCCCCCTGCTGGCCTTTATCCTGGCTTAAGGCATTTGATGGTTTCGCTTTTCTGGCAAGAAGATACATCAATATTTTCCACGGTTTACACATACTTTTAAGTGGTTTGGAATACAAAAATTAATAGTTTGGATGTTGGGATATTTTAAATACATGAAAAAAAAGTATTTTAACACAAATATACTTTTATTATGAAATGCTCATTTCTTATCCGTCGGACGACCTGCTTGAAAAATATCACTTCCGGTGTGTGCGTGAGAGGCGGAACAAGCGGCCCTACAGAGGGAACAAAGGACGGTTAAGTGAATTGCTGTATGTTGTTCCCAGCATGTGTGTATATATAAATATATGCACGTATTTATATTTTAAAAAGTGTCACTGTTGCATTTTGTAACTTCGGGGAAGAAGCGGGAAAACATTTTCATGTGCCAGAGGAAACTTGGGCTGGTTGATTAATTGATGTTGGTTGATAGCGGGAGCTGGTGACTTCTTCGTTAACCTAGCTTTAACAGCAAGGCTCATACTGACGTCGCTTAAGCGTTTTGCTCTTTAAAAGTGTCACATAGTTTTGAATGAAAGCATATTCGTGTTTGCTTACTTTTATTGTTTGGACCTAGAGCCATTAAATTCGATGGATAACTCGTATGAATATGGGACAAAGAGGTTTTGGTGTCGGCGAGTTTAGCTAGTAGGCCTTGTAAGCTAATGCTAACCCGTTTAACCCAGTCAGCCATTGTTGTTGTTATCCGCTCATTTACCGGTGCTTTTTTTCTTCTTCCTCGTTCTACGCCGAAACTACAAAGTGGACTGTAGTTGAGTTCCTTTCTCTTTATGTTTCCCTCTTCAGCTTAACCAGCATGAAAATAGCCTCCATTCCATAGGCCGCTCCTCAGCTGCGATGTCAAGTAAGTAAATAAATCAGTCATTGATATCCTTTATATGCCAACACCTGTCTCATTCTATGGTTCATATATATATATATATATATATATGCGACCAGTACACTGGGGAAAAGATGTAGGAATACTGTTTCATTAAGTAAGGGACTCAGATAACATAAAGCACATTTTTGCGCTGTTTTTGCACATAGGATGCCGTCATGCAGAATTTTATGCTTTAGGTTGCCATGCTTCATAGTGTCATGCTGTCTAGATCGGTGGACTTTTCAATAAAAACAACATTGAAGAGTGTGTACAGTTGCACTATTTCTCATAGAATCAGATTTGTGTCCTATATGTACTATCTGCCTCTTTAGTCAGTTCCTCGTGTTTTGTATAGACTCAAAGTCAACTGATTCAAACTGGAGATAGTGATGGTAGCCTTTGTTCTGCTCTGCGGTCACATTGAGTTTGACGTTGCAGTGAAATGAGGACTCTGGACTTGAGATGCAGAACACAGTGGTGGAGTTTGAAAATGTACAACTGACAGTTAAGACCCAGAAGAGCATCAGAGTAACACTCAGGACCAGCACAGGCTGGTTGATAAAGTGAAATGCTACAGATCTAGTTTTTTGGCATTAATGGAAATGTAAAAATAAGGAATTGTCTATGGCTGAAAACTGAAAGTAATACTGAATTGCAAAATGTACCTGGGTGACAGCAGCAGTCAGTTGGATTACCTCATATAGAAGTGCATCTCTTTTCAGACATTCATGATGCAGAGGAGTGAAAAATGGGGCTGAAGTACTTTCACAGTAGACAGTTAGGAAGAACCCTCACTGTTCACACTCAAGTGGTATTATTGTCAGGCAAAAGTAAACAGCGGGGAAAACATGTCATTTGTACAGAGCAGGTATGCAAGCGTTGACTAACATTTTTTTTCTTTTTCTCTCTTTTTTTTTTTTTTTTTTTTTTTTTTTTTTTTAAACTTTGAACAGAACGACCATCCTACGCTCCTCCCCCTCCCCCTGCCCCAACAACAGTAAGTGTCCCACTTTTAGCACCAGTCTTAGTGTTCATGGTTTAGCAGCCAAGGGCCATGTTATTTTTTTGCTTCTTTTCTTTGTTACTTTCCTTTAAATCTTTAATGTGTGAACGTGCCAAGGTTGCCACAAACCTTGTTCTTCAGTTCTCCATCATCGCTTTCACCCCTTTTTCCTGTCATGCCACACGTTTTTTTTAGGTCTTGCACCAAAGGTGTTTGAGATTACTGATGGGGATCAAGTTAGTTTGTTATTTGACTGAAGAGCTTTGCAGAATCTACCTTGGCTGATGTTATTAGTAGACATATGTGAAGTAACAGAGTACATGCTTGTTTTGATGCTTTTCATTTCCTTACATTCAGATGCAGTGCAAAGCACTGTGTAGAGCTGAAATCTGCTGATACACACTCAGTTAAATAAGTTTTTGTTGTGCACTAATTCTTAATGCCACCCAGTTGCCTTTTTTGCCTTGCATGATAAGATCATGGAACAAACAAATCAAAAAGTCAACATATATATATCTATATATACATGTATTTTCATGTTTCCCCCTCCTTTTCACTTATTTATGTTTATCCCTCTTCCTCCTCTTGTGTGTGAGCCATTTCTCATTCGTGTTTTGTCTCATTTGTCTTCCATCAGCAAATGCCTTCCACCCCAGGGTTTGTGGGCTACAACCCTTACAGCCATCTGGCCTACAACAACCTCCGACTGGGAGGGAGCTCCGGAGGCTCCAGCAGGGTAATGAATTGATGGAGCGATTTGAAAAACAAATTAAATGTAACAGAAAGTGTAAAGCACAAGTAAATGTTTTGGATTGAATAAAGGGCCCAGGTATGAGAAGAATGATAGGATTGTAAGAAAGGCTTAGACTGTATATCGAAGTGGGCAAACTGAATATATGACTTGCAGCTTTAAAGAGCTTCAGTTGCATGCATAAATGTGTTGAAAAAACAAATTAATGCATTATAAAAAAAAAGTAAGATGTGATGTCAGTTGGAACGTAACATTTGATGACAGCTCTGCTTTTGGAAAAAAAATATAAACTGAATAAGATTTATTTTCATATTGACCTGGTGGGGGGGGGGGAATAACACGTTTTCAACGTGACCAATCCGGCCTTAACAGTTCCTGCACTGCAGTTAGCAGTAATCAAGTCAGAAAGTATATCTGCTCTTGTCGGACTAGAACACAAGCCTTCCTGTGGGTGTGCATGGTGGCATAGGCAAAACACTACCTTTGTGGTGAATGTGTTCCTTTATTGTTTGAATTATCTTCAAAAGATGTTTTGCCCTTGCCAAATTAGCCAAATGTTGCTAGTTCTTTCAGCACAACCTAAAACCGAATCTGAGTTAACTTGTATCACAACAGTAGCTGCCAGCCTTTTGTTAAACAAGGTTTTTTCCTTCAGGCTCTGAGTGCACTTGCATAAAACAAGATATATTACAGCAGAACAAAACACAGATAACACAGAGAAAGCAATGCTACAGGAAACTGTTCACTTTGAAAATTTATTTATTTTCCCACTCATTGTGCACTCAGTCAGTGGTGCTGTTTTCTAACATGAACACACATCAGAGCTGGCAGCTTATTTGTTCACACGTAATCCTCTAGAATTCCAATCCCAAAATAAAGACAATGTTGGAATTTCATTTTTTTGTAACAAAATCAAAGTGAACAGCCAAAACAAAAAAAACATTTTCTGCATCACCAGTTAGGGGGTGATAGTAATGTAAACGAGCAGCCTGTGAAACATCTAAACATCATTTGCCTTACAGAGATGCTCTGAAACACTTAAAGCCATTCTTTGGCTTGTAGAACATCTTAACACATCAAAATTGTTTTTATCTGACTGTATGAAAGCATTAAGGAACATTTCAGTATTGTGTATTGTCATGTTTACATTCACATCTGTTGTTTTACCTTTTCCACAAACCATATCAGACCATAATCAGCAGATGTTTTATGATAGTTTTTGTTTTTTCTGTTCACTCTCTAAACCTGGCCCTTGTTTGTTTGTTTCCCTTTGGCTTCATACCTTCCATCTCTCCATTCATACTTTTTCCTCCTTCTTCTTTGTGCCCCCTCTCTCCTTCTTTCCACAGAACTCCTCGGGCATCACCGTCCCAAAGCCTCCCAAACCACCAGACAAGCCACTGATGCCATACATGCGGTACAGCCGGAAGGTAAGCAGGAAGGTAAGACACCCATCCACGGTGTCTGCTTTTACTGCTTGTCCTCCCATCCCCCTGAAAAGCTGGCAGGGGTTTGAGGGTGGGAAACAGCCAAGCCATGACGCCTCACCACCACCTCAGCCACCTAGTGGAGGCTCTCCACTTTGTTTCCGTTGACTCACAGTAGCCTTCTGTGTTTGTCAACATGCAAAATTGCTACATCTCCATATGTTTCCTCTTACGGGGATAATCTGTCCCTGGCACTCTATTTTTCCCCCTTATAGGCTCATCTCTTGCCTGCTTTTCTCTAGTTTCAGAGCTGTAATTTTAACACTGTATGCTCAAAAACATAATGTGATCTAAAGGATCCTGCATTTAAAAAAAAAAAAAAAATTGAATTCCATATATAAGTGAATATTTTCCATCATGCTTTCTTGCAGCACTTAAGTAGTTATGCTTTTCCTTACTAATAATTTCATCCAGTTAGATCTTACAACTGTTTCTTACCTCTGTACTTTGCTTCCCGTATTTCCTTTGTATTGTAACAGTCAATGTCATTTGATCCTGTGTGTGTGTGTGTGTTGATGTGAATATGAAAGGTATGGGACCAAGTAAAGGCTTCCAACCCAGACCTGAAGCTGTGGGAGATTGGAAAGATTATTGGGGGCATGTGGAGGGACCTGAGTGATGAAGAGAAGCAGGACTACCTTAATGAGTACGAGGCTGAGAAGGTAAGGAGGAGCAAGAGTCTAAGGCTACGTTCACACTGCAGGCGAAAGCGCATCAAATCCGACTTTTTTGACCCTATGCAACCCATATCCGATCATGGTATGCCAGCGTGAACAGCACAAATCCGATCTGGGTCACTTTCGTATGTGGTACTGAATCCGATACATATCTGATGTTTTAGAAAGCGACTGCTGTTTGAATGGTCATGTCGCATTAAATCCGTCTTTTGCATCACTGACACAAGACAGACGCCAATTATCAGCGCCGGAGACGTGCCCGAGAAGACATCGTGAATGCTTCCTGGTCATCCAGTGTAGATGTTAGTGAAACTGTTTGGAAGTCAACGTTGGAGAAACGTGAACATTTTATTTGTACTGTATAATCTGCAGATTCTGACAGAAATCTGCAACTATCCTTTGAAGCACCGCTCCTCTCTAAAACAGCAATAAGGATCATTATTAGGCCATATGTAAATAACAAAATAACTTTATAACTTAAAGCAAAATTGGGAAACGTAAAGTCCGAAGCAAGTCTTTATGTTAAGGGCCATCAGTCAAACAATACTGTTTGGTCTGGGTCTAAACAGCACGTTGTGTGTGACGTCTTCTTATGCGCATGCGGCCGCTTTGAGGGTTCACACTAGAGCACGTTTGCTGTCGCATTTTATTTGTAGTGTGAACAAGCAGACAAGAAAATCGTAACTGAGCATTAAGACCTGCAGTGTGAACGTAGCCTAAATTTCTTTTGTAAGTAACCCGTTGCTCTTGGATACCTTCTTTACATGTTGGCAGTTCAACAGCAGTTGTAGAAGTGACAACTAAAGAATCCCTGCATTGAAAAATAAGAAATGATCAGAGTTGTTTTAAAGGGCTTGTTTTCTTTTCCTGTCCCTCTTCCTCTTAGATTGAGTACAATGATTCTTTGAAGGCCTACCACAACTCACCTGCCTACTTGGCCTACATTAACGCCAAGAACCGGGCTGAGGCGGCAATGGAGGAGGAGAGCAGGCAGAGGCAGTCACGTATGGACAAAGGAGAGCCGTACATGAGCATTCAGCCTGCTGAAGATCCTGATGGTAGGTTAATTATGAAGATATCTATGATTTTTAATCATGGCTTCACAATGTAATGTGCTTAAAATAAACACTGACCTGTCTGTCTGTCCTCGTCATGGTTCTGCCCATCTTGTCTTTTCGCTCCACCTAGATTATGATGATGGTTTCTCAGTGAAGCACACAGCAGCAGCTCGCTTCCAGAGAAACCACCGGCTCATTAGTGACATCCTCAGTGAGATTGTGGTGCCCGACGTCCGCTCTGTGGTCACCACAGCCCGCATGCAGGTCCTCAAGAGGCAGGTCCAGTCTCTTATGGTGCACCAGGTATGTTAGCAGGACATTTTTGCTTCTATTTTGTTACTTTGTTTTTTAGCTTGTAAAGCTAATGTGGTGTTAATATTACTCAAACTGACTTCAAAAGCATTGTTTACACTTTAATATAAATGTGCATTCCTCAAATGGGATTGGCTTCCTTGTGACAAGATTTTTGCTTACAACCAAAAGTAGTTGCACTAGTTTTATAAACTGTTTCACATTTAAAAGGAAGGATCTATTCCTGCTGATTGATTGCTTGTGATTTCAGAGGAAACTTGAAGCTGAACTTCTTCAGATCGAGGACCGCCATCAAGACAAGAAAAGACGTTTTCTGGAGACCACTGACTCATTCAATACTGAGCTGAAGCGGGTAAAGCAGCACTGTTTATTTACCTAGAGAGAGCTGAGTGTGTAGGAAGGAAGAGCTTTATTTCTAGATGACTAAACATCCCTTTAGATAGAAATTTTTCACCACAGACTGTTATGTGTGGTAAGTATAGGCCTACTACTTTCCCTTTGCCTTCAGTCTTATGACATTTGCAACTTTTTAAATTCATTTTGTTTAATTGAGAGTCTTGTGTGTTTCCAGCTGTGCAGTCAGAAGGTGGAAGTGGATATGGAGAAACTAGCAGCAGAGATGGCTGCCGCTGAAGAGGCAGCAAGGCGCCGGGCAGAGGAGCGGGAGCGGGAGGCCGCTGAGCAGGCAGAGAAAGCTGCTCAACAGCAACAGGAGGCTGCTGGAAACAAAGCTGCAGAGAAGAGCAGCACTAATGCTAGCCCCACCTCAGGGACCAAGGAGGAGGACAAACCTACACCAATGGAGACAGGTACCAGTGGGGGGGACAAAAAGACATACACAGGGGGGTGGGGAGGGTGTCTGGTTGGTGAGTCTATCCTTGGGTGCTTCATTCTGCAAGCCAAACATCCTTGGGAAAAATACAATCCCCTAGATTCATCCATCAATGTGTGAGAATTTTTGAAAATATTTAAATATAGATGGAAAGTGCTTGTGTGAATAAGGCATGTTGGATAAAACGCTTTAAATCTTAAAACTTGTTTTTATTTAAGTGTAATCATAATCCACCTGATAGCCACTGGGTTGATGGAGGAGTCGTTCAAAGCAGTTTCACTGTATATAGATAGGTTTGGTCAGTGGAGTTAATTTTTTCTTTAACTGTTTTATTAATTTTGCAGAGCTCACAAGTAGCAATGAACATTTAATTCAGATTTACTGGGACGTTACCCAGTTATGACTCCCCACCTTTGATGTGTACTATAATGCCTTCATTATTTGTATTGATTGAATTGTGGGACCAACAGAATGAATGAAAAGGCTTTTTTAATTACTCCAAATTGTAAATGTTGCTAATGGCTAACATGGCTGTCAGCTTATTACTAATAGTTAAACAGCTAGCTAATGTGCTGCATGATAGGTTATGAAAACTGTTTAGTACTTAGATGTTGTTGATACAATACTTCTACTGACCTCTCAAAGTGCTTTAGTGCTTGTACAGCGCTTTGAGGTGACTGTTGTTTTCGATTTGATAAAACTGGATTGGATTGAAACTGCTGTAAACGTCAGGTACAGCTACTATTACTTTAGTTTTAGTTGAGTTTTACCTTGTTTTAGCAACATCTCAAGTAAAATTAATCAAAACTGAGCAGAGTTTAGTGGACACAGCATTAAACATTGTTTATACAAATATTGCACTTTTAAGAGTGGTTTAACAGTTAATTCTATTCTTCATTAATCAGGTTTTAAATGTCAATGACATGTGTCCTTAAAGACGGCTTATTTTTAAATCAGATGTGTTTATACCAAATCTGCATCCATTCCTTTCTTTAGATGAGGCCGCACCTGCAGAGCCGCTTTCAGACCCCCAGGTGGCTCCACCACCACCATCTGATACTTCATCGTCTTCCTCTGATAAAGCAACACCTCCCCCTGAGCTCCCCAGGGAGAGCAGTACTCCCAACAGCAGTGCCCCCAGTGATGATGGGGGCAGCAGCAACAGCATGCCCCCTCCACCCTCAGACATCCCACCTGGAGCAGCAGCATCAGGCGCATTCCCAGACCCACCTGTAGGCCAAGAAGCCAACCTCAGTACAGCTAATCCTAATGAGGCCGCAGCACCAGCCCCTCCCTCAGAAGAAGCAACCCCTCCACCACCACCACCACCACCCCCACCACTACTGACCCCCAGTCAAAGCAGCCAGCAGTACGATATGTAGTAGTGCTGCCTGTACAGTGATGGGTGTAGATGTCCTCCTGGTGCTGCAGCTCTCCCTCTCTGGATGGAGCAGCAGTGTTGTAGTGATGCAGAAGGAGTGGCTCTGTAACAGCTGAGAAATACTGATTGGTTGAGAGGTGTAAAAGTAAAGTCAATACAAAAAAAATAGTGCGAGAGTGACGTAGGTTTTCATCATCCAGCTTCATGTAGCTGCACCAAACGCAGGGAAAGTAGGATTTCCTTTAAAGCTCTGTATACTTCCTGTAACTTTACTCAGCATGCCTGGTCTGATAATCTGACTTAATTGAAACGTCACCAAAGAGTACAACACCTGGCCCTCTTTGAGTTTGTGCTCCAGGCACTGTGAGAGCATTTCCTCTTTTCTAATCAGGTCACTTGATGTTATTTTTTTTAAAGTAATCAGATACACACTCAGAAATAGGATAACACAGGGCTGTGAAACAACCGCTCAGCACAAACCGCACCACCGAGTCTGAAAGTCCATTTACTTTTATCATCAGGGTTTATATCCCCAGCACTGAGGTCAGAAGTGAATCAATCTGTTAGTGAGACTGTTTTCTTTCTTTCTTTCTTCTTTTTTTTTTTTTTTTTTTTTTTTTTTTTTTAGACTATAAAAAGGTTTAAAAAAAACAAACCTGAATCACGACTGACTTCAGAGTGAAACGGCTTCAGATGAACGAGAAAAAGCAGCCACGTGCCCCTTATAGTTCAAATAAACACCTGAGATAAGGCTTACTGTATAGACAGGATGTGGTTGAAACGCACACATCTGCATGCATTAAGCACATTAACAACCAGTCACAACATTGAAACCACCTCCCTGCTGTTGTCCACTTCATTATTGCAGTGTGAGTGTATCTATGATGTTGTGGTGCTGCAGCGGCCGAGCTTGTTGGTATGCAGCAGCGATTAGGTGAATCTCAACAACCAGATGAAGGCTGGTAGCCAAGTTTTCCCAGCACAACTGTGATGATCATCAGAGGTTTCAATGCTGTGGCTGTTACGCTCCATGTTTGTGTTTATTTTTTGGACCACTGCAGAGTTTTATTTTGTGATTCATTTTGAGAAACCTGACATATGTTAAAGGGCCAGCTCTGACAAAAGGACCTCAATATTTTCGGCTCTCACTTATTGAAAAACCTCAATTTTCTAGATAAATTTCATTTGCAGAACTACTACTGTTACTTTTTTGTCTTTTGATATTTAGTGAACCTTATTAAACGAGTGTAATCCAGGGCAACCTTGGTAATTTGTACTCTTGAATCAGATGCCATTTTAACACACACCCTTGTAAAGTCAGTATCAATTGATTTTTCCATATTCTGCATGTTTGGCTATGTACTAACCTTCCCCATGTATGAATCTGAGTGCAGGTCTTGTATAGCTGGAGATGAGGAAAATTAAAGTTCATACAAAACGCATGAAGATCCCAGCAAATAAATAATGATGGGATCATCTCCAGGGTATTTTTAAAAAATCTGAATAACATGTCTTGCTTTGAGTGTAAAACATTAACTTGGATATTTGTTCCCCTGTATTGAATTCTAAGTAGAAAGAACTGACACTTGTACTCAGTTAATTTAATTTTTGCTCATTTAACCTGTAAAAGCTTCTCTGTGAGGCGAGGCTTTTGTTTAGACCACAGATTCCTGCTGGCACTACATGCATCTAACTTCACCAGAGAAATGCACAGGTAACCTCACTTATGCATTCAAAGGACTGTTTTCTTACTTGGACTGTTTTTTGGTAGTATGCCTGTCTTTTTTTTCTTTTTTTTTGCATTTTTCTTTTCTACTGTCTGAACTTGTTGACCCAAATAAAGATGATTTGTCTTTCTGCTACACCTGCTGTGTCCTTTTTTTTTTTTTTTTTTTTTTGTCTCCCGAAAGTAAGACTGGATAAGGAGGTTAGTGACAATTTCACTCTCGGAGAAAGATGTTAAGAGTGAGCCAGTGGGTTTTGCTAAGAGGAGGGCTCAGCAACTGATATAATCTGGTACCGAAAGCATATGCAGGTCCTTATCAAATAATTAGCATATCATGAAAAGGTTCTCTAAACGTGCTATTAACCTAATCCTCTGAATCAACGAATTAACTCTAAACACCTGCAAAAGATTCCGGAGGCTTTTAAAAACTCCCAGCCTGGTTCATTACTCAAAACCGCAATCATGGGTAAGACTGCCGACCTGACCGCTCTCCAGAAGGCCATCATTGACACCCTCAAGCAAGAGGATTTCGCCCCAATTTCGCTATATAAATAAACATTATATAATATCTCCAGCTGAAGCACAGAAATTGGGGACAGACTTATAAGAGCAAAGCCTGCAGCTCCACCGCAGGAAATAAGGAGGAAGTCTGACTGTTGAGGCTCAACTTTCCAAAGAGTTTCCACGGAGTGACAAACATTTTAAAAGCCTGGAATCAAAAAGTCTGATGTGAAAAAAAAAAGTCAGATTACAAGAAAAAAGAAGAAAACAGGTGGAGGACAAGGAGCTGTCAGTCTCAGGTGAGAAACCCACTGCCAAAGTTTCCAAGGAATTATACTGCAAGTGATGGTCAAAGTCATTTTTGTCATTTGTTCATAAGAAGGAATTATAAATGTATTCCTAAAGTAGTAAAATATTGATAAATTACAGATTTATGTGTATGCACTGTTAGTAAATGAGGCCCACTGAAATAACCTTACTCTTGCAAGACATGTATGTATAGAATGATGCTCCAGAAATCTTTCGGTTCACACTCCATACAGCTGTTTTCTTACATTTACTGCAAATTAACCATTTACCTGTTATACCATCTATATGTCAAGCTTCCCAGTCTCACATTCAGCTGTTGGAGGATGAGATCTTCACTGTGGTATTGATGGTATTTTCCTGGGTATTGATATTGAACCTTAAATTCTAGCACATGATGACTCTACCTAAATCATGTAATAAATTCAATCTGCTCTTTGCTGTTAAATTCAACATCATTTTGGTAGTGTTCTTTACATACTGGCGATCCTTCTAACTGTACTGTCACAGAATTACTTGATATTGCCAAGTCATTTAATCTGGGCTTGTTCAAAATCACTACCCTTTCAGCTTGTTCGTGGCCAAAAGTGGCCACCAACAGATTAGGTCTGTAATTTTTATTGTTTTTATGTTTTTTTGCCATTTTTTCTGCATAAAGCTTTTAAGTAAGTTCAGTTCTTTTCATAAATATAAAATAATTATTACTTTTAAAATTTTTAACCCTTTAAACACCAGTTTCTTTGTCCACTGCACTATCTGGAAGACAACCTCAAATCTCGCAATTTTATATAATTGCATTGCTACTGAAATTTCTTGTATTATTAATAGTAAAGTCTGGGGCATGTAATTGATTCACATCAACACTGATTATAATGCATTGTTATTTTTGTGCAGGGAGAGCAAAAACATAAAAACTCCCTCTCAGCTTGTTCGTGGCCAAAAATGGCCACCCCCTTGTTTACGTTTACAAAATGCTATAAAATTAATATATATTAAAACATTTTTCAACTTTCATTGACTTGATTTTTTAAATTAGCACCGCTCCTAGTCATGAAAGCCAAAATATAATTCAAATTCAGATATTATACCCTTTGAATACCAGTCAGATTATGTATTATTACTACGCTTTTGGGGGAAAATAGTAATAAAGTTCACATTTTTTAGCATATGAATGATGAAACCTAATATTTTTTTTATCATCATTGCAGGTCAGTAACAGTAACTGTAACAATGATTTATTTTTACTTTATTTATTTATTTATTTTTTCCTTTGGGGGGGGAATGACTGGCCAAAAAGAATATCACACATGGTGTGTTAGTGGCAAGAAAGGCAATTTAATGACCCAATAACCATTGAAATGACCAATAAAATGATTGAAATTTATATTCCAGTGTGTGCTTCTGTGTGCATCCTCATTAGCAGCAAGATGTACTAACCACAGTAGAGTGGTTTTTGTAGGCACACTTTCTACACCTGGTGCAAGGGGCTTCTGTTCCAATCCTGGAGGTGCATCTTTTGCACTTTCTCATTTCGTTGGTGGGGTATGGGTCACACTCTGGTTCAGACTACTGTATCTTGAGATCAATGGCAGAAGTGGCTGAGAATTAAGGAGAAGGATGTCTTGCAGTTGTTGAGGTCACCAGCATGTGCCCCAACTCTCCCAGGATCACTCTTCATTTGTAGGTTGTAGATGACTCCCCCACTTCAGTGAAGTTGTTTCCGGCGGGACAAAGCATCGTATCCCAAGACATCCAGGAAATTGGAGAAAAGAGCCATCAGCCATCAGTTAGTTTTCCTTCAACAACTTGAGCTGCCAACATCCTCTAAGTTATCCAATTTGTGCCTATTGTAGTCCAGGATTGCTTCTTGCTTTCACGCATCCTTTATTCCCCATCACTGACTGCTGGTTCCTTGTGTGTTGCTGTCAAAAGAAGCACATTCCTCCGTTGCTTTGGCATGTGGGATATTTCCGTGGTAGTTTTGGTGAAACCAAAGACAGACAACAAAATCTTCCTCTGTTGCAACTGGAGGAGCTGGGGAGGGAGCTCTGGGTTGTTTCCCCTGTGCCAGTTTTCATCTGAGGGGTTCCTCTGCCAAAGTGACCAAAGGAAAGACGTTGTCCTCGGAGCTCCTCCGTCAGTTGGAGTCTGAACCCCATGCCTTTTTTTACTTCCTGAGAACTTCCAGTGTTGTCATCCAACATGCTATGTATTGCTTTATTCTGGTTTAGGCTCACATCTCCACTTCATCTATAATCCTCCAATCCTCACACCTTCGCCTCCCGTGCAGGTTTGTAAGGGTGCACAGCAGCTAAAAGATCTCCTTTGTTATAAAAAATCAAAAAGTAGATCTCAGGCTGCTAATGCAGGGAACTGCATACAGGCTGAGCCCTGGTTTGATACCAGTGGGCACTGGATTGTAGAGCAGTCTCTCTTCAGTGGTGGGACCCACATGGTTTTCCTTTCATGAGGGATCCACTCAGTCACCGGCTCCTCGGTCTCAGAAAATGCTCCTATGTTCTTTTCCATCAGCTGCTCGGCCTCCACCTCCATGCCCCCCAACCCCAATCCTCCCCCAAAGAAGAGGATTCAGGCACTGGCTAGTACTCATCATCAGTGGTGATACAGTCAGCCTCTTTGGAGATTGTCCCTTCATCTTCTGGAGAGGAAGTTTCTTCATCTTGGGCAGATGTCTTTTCTTCAAGGGCAGATGACTGCTGCTGTCCTTGCTCTCTAACCAGATCATATAGGCAGTGCTTGAAGCAGTGATGGCCTTCTTGCCATATTGCCAGAGTAAATGATCTGGAAGCTGTTAGGCGCACCGCGGATGACGTCAGCGCGCACACTGTGTCTGAGGAGGATGTGTGGAGGTGCTTCAAGAAGGTGAACGCACGCAAAGCTACTGGTGCGGACGGGATTCCCGGCTGCGTCCTCAAGTCATGCGTGGCTGGCTGGAGTGTTTATCTTCAACCTTTCCCTCTCTCTGTCTGTAGTCCCAGCCTGCTTCAAAATGGCCACCATCGTTCCTGTACCCAAATCCTCCACCATCTCCTCATTGAACAACTGGCGACCTGTAGCCCTGACCCCCATCGTGAGCAAATGCTTCGAGAAGCTGGTCAGGGACTTCGTTTGCTCTGCACTACCCGACTCACTGGACCCTCTACAATTCGCATACCACCAAAACAGGTCCACTGATGATGCCATAGCCCTGACACTACATACTGCCCTCTCACACCTGGAGAAGAGAGACACGTATGTGAGAATGCTGTTTGTGGATTACAGCTCAGCATTCAATACCATCGTTCCCTTGAAGCTGGACAGGAAACTGCAGGATCTAGGACTGAGCAGCTCCCTCTGCAGCTGGATCCTTAACTTCCTGTCTGACAGACGCCAAGTCGTCAGACTGGGCAGCATCACCTCATCCCCCATCACACTGAACACTGGTGCTCCACAGGGGTGTGTACTGAGCCCTCTCCTGTACTCACTCTACACCTACAACTGCACGGCCACTAACAACTCCAACATCATTGTGAAGTTTGCGGACAACACTACAGTGGTGGGTCTTATCACCAATGGTGATGAGACGGCTTACAGGGAGGAGGTCAGCGCCCTGACCCACTGGTGTCAAGACAACCATCTCACCCTCAACGTCGCAAAGACAAAGGAGTTGATAGTGGACTTCCGGAGGTGCTGTGGAGAGAGTGAGCAGCTTCCGGTTCCTTGGTGTACATCTGGCTGAGAATCTCACATGGTCAGTACACATAAACAAAACAGCCTCTTCTTTCTCAGGAGACTGAAAAGATTTGGCATGAGCCCCCGCATCCACAGGACCTTCTATCGCTGTGCCATTGAGAGCATCCTCACTGGATGCATCACCACCTGGTATGGCAACAGCACCGCTTACAACCGCAAAGCTCTCCAGAGAGTAGTGCGGTGCTCTGAACGGATAATTGGAGGTGAGCTTCCCTCCCTCCAAGACATCTACAGGAAGCGCTGCCTGAGGAAAGCGGGGGGGATCATCAAGGACTCCAGTCACCCCAGCCATAAACTGTTCAGACTACTTCCATCAGGAAGGAGGTTCTGCAGCATCCGGTCCCGAACCAGCAGACTGAGAGACGGCTTTTTCCATCAGGCCATCAGACTGCTGAACACATCATAGACAACTCACCCTTACTACTGGAACTTCAACATTATGCACTCCACGCCTTTTGATAGGTAGCAGGAAATTTTCTTCCATCACTCCTGTTCTTGCTGGCTTGCACTGGCTGCCAGTTAAATACCGTATTCAATTTAAAATACTACTTTTCACTTACAAAATTATCAATAATTTGGCGCCGAGCTACCTCAATGAGCTTCTTAGGTTACACACTCCTGTCAGAGCACTTAGATCTGCTACCCAACTTCTTCTGGAGCAACCTCGTTCTCGGCTGAAGTCTCGTGGCGACCGTGCGTTTGCTGTAGCTGCCCCAGTCTTATGGAACAATCTATCCGGGCGTCTGACTCTATGCCACTGTTTAAATCACGGCTGAAGACTTATTTATTTAATCTTGCTTTCCCACCTAGTTAATATTTGGTGTGCGTTGGTACATTTTTATCCGTTATGCTTGTTAACTACTTTTATGGTAGTTAACAAGTGGTACAAGGTCAGCAGCAGGTTGGAGTCCAGTTTACTTTGGCGTTGGGTGGAATGTGCACAGCCGTGATGATCCCTACTGTTAGCTCTCTTGGTAGAAAAATAGGCCGGCATCTTACTGACATGTACTCAAGATTCAGGGAGCAGTGACTGTTTATAATTGTCCTGTTGTTGCACCAGCGTTCATGCATGTAAATACAGAGCCCCCCTCTGCTCTTGTAGTTTTATGGAGGGCGTTTATATAGATCAGCAATCTGGCTTTCCAAGCTAAATGATGATCTTCTAAATTATTGAGACACCATTTCAGCTCCAGATTACATGCTATGTACTTTTAGGAGTGTATTTGAGAGTTACACCAGGGAGTCAAGTAGTTGACTGACACCAAAACCTTTGTTTGCACACAACTATAGCATGCAAAGAAACCTCACAGCAATGAGTAGTGCAGTGTTAGTCTAAACACAAATTTGCTGATGTGTTTTACATAGTGCACGATGTTAAATTCACACTTGGTTTTATTTTTGGTTTTAACATCCTCTAGGTCCTGAATTTACATATAATTTGCAGTTGATGGCTCTGTTTGCAGTTATATGTTTAAATACCATAGGGTGATATAGTTTCTAAGTGGAATTTAAAATAAAATGGGGCTTGATTATTCAAAATCTTGCATGTGAGGAGACAGATTTTAAATTTGATTCTAGATTTAATAGGGAGCCAAAGAAGAAAAGGAGAAATATGCTCTTTCAAGTCCCTTTAAGTACTCTTAGTGCAGCTTTTTAGGGACTTTTACAACAACCTAATAATAATAATGAATTACTGTAGTAACAGGACAGGCTGTCATGTGTAGGCTGTGTGCAGGCAGACAACGTCCCCAGACAAGTTTGAACTTTTGCTGTTTTTCAGTTGTTTCTCAGCATCTCCATTCTGCTGCACCCAAGAAACTGTCATTTAGGTGACTAATGACAAACCAGCCTCTATGTGAGAGACTGTAACATCATGAGCAACAACACGGACAGTTTTCACTCTCTCCTGTATGCAGTAGACGAGTTGGCAAATAAGATTGATGGTGATTGCGCACATCGCCCAAAGGCTCTAAACTCGCCTGTGCTCTGCGTGGGGGAAAAAAAAAATGTTTGCATGAAAAATTACCACTGGAGTTCTGAAACATGCCAGCATACTATGTCCTCACCACCCTGCACAAGGCAGTCTCCTATTGCTAACTTGCATACTATCTGCATGCTTACCCGCCCCCATTTCGCTATATAAATAAACATTATACAATATCTCCAGCCTGCAGCTCCACCGCAGGAAATAAGGAGGAAGTCTGACTGTTGAGGCTCAACTTTCCAAAGAGTTTCCACGGAGTGACAAACATTTTAAAAGCCTGGAATCAAAAAGTCTGATGTGAAAAAAAAAAAAGTCAGATTACAAGAAAAAAGAAGAAAACAGGTGGAGGACAAGGAGCTGTCAGCCTCAGGTGAGAAACCCACTGCCAAAGTTTCCAAGGAATTATACTGCAAGTGATGGTCAAAGTCATTTTTGTCATTTGTTCATAAGAAGGAATTATAAATGTATTCCTAAAGTAGTAAAATATTGATAAATTACAGATTTATGTGTATGCACTGTTAGTAAATGAGGCCCACTGAAATAACCTTACTCTTGCAAGACATGTATGTATAGAATGATGCTCCAGAAATCTTTCGGTTCACACTCCATACAGCTGTTTTCTTACATTTACTGCAAATTAACCATTTACCTGTTATACCATCTATATGTCAAGCTTCCCAGTCTCACATTCAGCTGTTGGAGGATGAGATCTTCACTGTGGTATTGATGGTATTTTCCTGGGTATTGATATTGAACCTTAAATTCTAGCACATGATGACTCTACCTAAATCATGTAATAAATTCAATCTGCTCTTTGCTGTTAAATTCAACATCATTTTGGTAGTGTTCTTTACATACTGGCGATCCTTCTAACTGTACTGTCACAGAATTACTTGATATTGCCAAGTCATTTAACTAAGTGCATCTAGGATCTGGGTTTTAATCTTGGCCAGTCTATAAACTCCCTGCAAATGTCTGATTCATATGAAGGGAGTTTGGTCTGACCACAAATGTGTAATTTTTGATACAGCCAGTATTTTCTTCCCAGAAGAAAACCATTTAGTCTGACATCTTTAATGAGCACCTGACAGCCAGGTTTTCAGCTCTCCTTTCTCACGTCCACATCACCACACCTACTTTTTTGGACATCTTGGTTAATTGGATTAATAGTATAATATAATACAGCGCCTAAATAGCCATTCACCTGTTACACCACCTATTTGTCAAGTTTCCTAGTCTCACGTTTTGGACATCTTGGTTAATTGGATTAATAGTTTATGCTCATGAATTCTCAATGGGGTAGAAGCCTGATTACCCCCAGCTGTCAACCCAAACCCCTGAATCAGTGATCATATCCCATCCATTATCATGGAGACACAAATCCCCAGGTTCACTACCTTCACATGAAGGAGTTGCTAACCACACTCAGCCTGGTTTGATTAATAATCAATAACAATAATCAAGTGGTAACTAATATCTTGGACAAATTCCAAGCTGGTTTCCAGTGAAACCACAGCACTGAAACAGCATTACTAAAAAATGCTAATGATATTCTTATGCATTTTGGATAAATATAGTCCTACTAGATTTATCTTCAGCTTTTGTTTATCTTTATCTTTGGCTTTGTGTTTTATGGATTCATGATTTGTTCTTTTGGATTTGTGGTAAGTGAGTTTTGAATGCATAAATCCTGGAAAGTGTTCCCGTCCTGCCGTCAGCTGAGCTAACCCCCACTTTTTAAATGGCATTGCCAACTATAGTGCCATACTACGAGTGCAACATTGCGATCACTGCTACAGTTAGCCGATTGTGTTTCAGCCTTCCTCAGTTCTACATGATTTCATGTCTTCATTCACTTGGCTTCCTCTTTCTCTGACACCAAAACCGTTTTTTGACTATGGTATGCAAATAATTACAATCCAATGAATAGTACAGTGTTACATAGTGCTCAATGTTAAATTTAGACTTGATTTAATTTATAACATCCTCGAGTTCCTCTAGATCCTGAATTTGCATATAATTTGCTGCTCTGCTTCCAGTTATATGTTTAAATACAAAAGGGATCACAAGTAAGAGTGAACTGCTCTATTAGGGTGATATGGTACTAAGTAGTATTAACAAGATATAATGGGCTTGATTATTTAAGACCTTTTATGTCAGGAAAATGATTTTAAATTTGATTCTGGATTCAATAAGGAGCCCAAGAAGGAAAGGAGAAATCCATCAATCGATCTTTCCCTGCTCCCGGATGGCCAAACGCCTCACCCTATCTCTAAGGGAAATGCCAGCCACCCTTTGGAGAGAGCTCATTCCTGCCGCTTACACCCTCGTTCTCATTCTTTCAGTCACTCCCCAAAGCTTGTGACTATAGGTGAGGATGGGGACTTAGATCAACTGGTAAATCGAGAGCTTCGCTTTTGCGGTCAGCTCTCTCTTTACCATGACAGACTGGTACAGCGTCTAAATAGCTATTCACCTGTTACACCGCCTATTTGTCAAGCTTCCTAGTCTCACGTTCAGCTGTTGGAGGGTGAGATCTTCGCTGTGGTATTGATGGTATTTTCCTGGGTATTGATATTGAATCTAAAATTCGAGTGTCATGATGACTCTACCTAAATCGTGTAATGAATGCTTCAATCTGCTCTCAGATGCTGCTGTTAAATTCAACATCATTTTGGTAGTGTTCTTTTTTTTTTTAGTCTGACATTTTTAATGAGCACCCGCCAGCTAGGTTTTTTTTATTTCTCATGTCCTCATCACCATACCTATGTTTTTGGACATCAGCGAAATCTTATATTTCTGGTTTGAATAATAATAATAATAATAATAATAATAATAATAATAATAATATTAATAATAATTAATAATAATAATCATCATCATTAGGTGGGAAATAATATATTGGACAATTTCCAATTTGGTTTCCAACAAAACCACAGCACGGAAACAGCATTAATAAAACTTACTAATGATATTCTTTGGATAAATATAATCCTACTAGGTTTAGCTTTAGCTTTTGGCACCACTGATCATGCCACTTACCAACAAGTTACACAAGTGACATCAGTGGCACTGTTTACAAGTTTTGGCATACTTAAGGTCCCTGAGTTGTTGACCTGTGGCTTTGTGTTTTATGGATTCATGATGTATTCTTTTGGATTTGTCATAGTATTCATGTTCAAGACTTATTTTGTCCCCTGTTTAAATTAGTGCTTCTGAGTTTGTCATCTTTGCTTTTAGTTCTTGGTTTCTCTTTAGATAAAAAGTTATTTCTGTTTCAAGTTAGATGGAAACATCTACATATAGGCAAATAAAAATCTTCAAAATGTAAGAGAACTGTTTTTATTATTATTAATTTTGTTAGATTTTTTTAAATATCGGATGTTGGAATTAATTGTATATAACTATAATAAATTTGGTACAAAAAACAGAGAGGACTTTAGTTCCTTTTCTGCTGTCAGCTCAGCAGACTGAGGTAGCTCAGTCTGTAGAATTACAGTAGAATTACAGTAGTAACAGGACAGGCTGTCATGTGTAGGCTGTGTGCAGGCAGGAGTGGTGGTAAGGAGGACCCAATGTACAAACACTCTGAGGCAGAAAGTAAACTCAAACTTTGATTTATTGCTAGATGGCAGACAGAGAACTAACAAAACTAAAAATACAAAAACTAAACTGAACAAGTCCCAACAACGGACTGTTCTCTCTGTTGAGGTCAGGAAAGCGATTCCGCTCCCTGAAGACCAACACAGAGAGACTGAGGAGGAGCTTCTTCCCGCAGGCGATACGGTCTCTCAATCACACCACCACACAGTACTGACCCACACATACAGTTCTTACACACACACTGGACTTTCTGGACTTTGTTTTTGCACAACACTGGTCACTATATTCTTCATTTCCGGTTAATACTTGTACAGCTGCTGTTATTGTGTATATATTATTTATATTTAGATTTCTTCATACATTCTTATATAGTTCTATATTGTGTATTTTGTTGTACAGTTATTTTATTTTCAACTTTAATTTATATATTTTATCTTATTCTTCCCAGTTAAATTTACCCTTCATTCTAATTTGTGTTGTACAGTTATTTCATTTTTAACCTTAATTTATATTTTATTCCTTCCTAGTTAAATTTACCCTTTTTAATTTTTCATATTTATTTCCTATCTTATTCATAGCCTTTCCTTTTTTTTGTTTTCTTTAGGTCACGAGCAGTTGTCCAAGCATTTCACTACATATCGTACTGTGTATGACTGTGTACGTGACAAATAAAATTTGAATTTGAATTTGAATTTTGAAAATAACAATAAACTGAACTGACAAGCAGACAGACTACACAGCATGAAATGAGGGTAGATCACAACATAGACAAAGGAAAACACAGAGCTTAAATACACAGAGGGAGCAATCAGGGAATGAGAGACAGGAAGGAAACACAGCTGGAACAAATCAGGCCTAGTGAGACAAGGGAAGCAAAACCAGATACATTAACATAGGACACAGACTTTTAAAGTAAAACAGGAAACATAACACAGAGATGCGGACTTAACAAGGGGATACAGCTGACAGGGGAGACAGAGCAACTACGAGCACAGACAGAAACCAGAAGGCAGTACTCTAACAAAGAAACCAAAAGATTAGAAATGATGAATAAGGGCAAAATCAAAGTTCAACAGCAATGACAACTCAAAACTCTGGGTCAATGACCCAAGTCTACTAACACAGGCACAGAGATGAGTCCATAGTCAGAGGCCATAAGATCATTTGTAACCTTCACTAGTGCTGCTTCAGTATTGTGATTACTTCAGATTAATTATTATTCTCATTAATTAATGGGAGTACTTCTTTCAGCAGTCCTGTACTGGGCTCTGATAGACATGTTGATGGCTTGGAGGAAGTGATTATTGAAGTTAATTAAGAAAGATCAATCAGAGAAAAAGAGTCAAATAAATATCAGTAGCATTAAAGATGTAAAGGATTTATCTGTGGGAGGTTATGAATTTTTTTTGATGGTTAAAATGTTCTTTGGAAACAAATTCATGAAGTGCCAGAACTAGTGATAGTTGGATAATGTAGTGATAAGACTACACACCTTTGGAGCGGGAGTTCAGTTCCCACCCAGTTTCCAGTAAGGGTCCTGGCTAAATCCCCCATGCTAAAAACCAAGCCCTGGAATGGCGTGGCTACATCTGCAGCAGGGACGCAAAACATTTCACTCCATGTTGTACTTTGTATGATTGTGTATGTGACAAATAAGGCTTGTTTGTTAGTTAAATTATAGGATCAACTGAGCGCTGACGTTTTGTCAGCTTACAATTATAATTAGCTACAGTGCTGAAAATAAACCTTTGGTTGGTCTCATTATATTCAATCAGCGATGAATTGTAAGATGTCCGAGCTTTATGGAGGGTTTTTCTTTTTAATAGAGACACTTCTAATTGCTACTTTAGCGCTTCTGATTTTATAGTCCAGTAAAGTCACACTAAATACATTCAGCAGCCTCTTTACTAGGTATGCCTCTTCAACTGCTTGTTAATATAAATATCTAATCACCCAATCAAGGGTCAGCATTTAGGCATTTAGACGTGGTGAAGAAAACCTGCTGAAGTTCAAATTAAGCACCAGAAATAAAAGTGATTGAGAGTGACATAGTAGTTTATACCTGACAGGCTGGTCTGAATGTTTCAGAAACTGCTAATCTACTTGGATTCTTTCAGACAATTAGGATTTACTGATAGTCTGAAAAAAAAATCAGTAAGCAGCAGCTTTTCTGGGTAAATTAACCTTGTTGATGTCAGAGGTCAGGCGAGAATGGACAGACTACTTCAAGCTGACAGCAAGGTAACATTAAATCGAATAGCCACTTGTTACAACTGAGGTACAACACTGACCTTGTTGAAGCTATGCCACAAAGCTCTGAAGGCAAAAGGGGGTCCAACCCCATACTAGAAGGTATATAGGCATGTCAACTAAGACAGCCTTACAATATCCAGAGCCTTCAGGAAACTAGGGTGAACCTCCTCCTCCCTAGGGGCCCTGCCACTAATGATTTAACTGCCTGAGAGACCAGGTAACTGTCGGTACCTATAGCTGCCTCTGAAGGCCCATGGGCTACCCAAGCCTGAGAGGACTCCTTCAACCTGATGTTCCCTTCACCTCTGGTGTCCACCATCTGGTTCAGGGATTATTACCATGACGGGCACCAACCACCTTGTGGCTGCAGCTCCTTTAGCAATGGAGGTGCTGAACATGGTTCATTTGACCCCAGTCTCCCTCAGAATGCTGTTGAAGCTCTGCCGAAGGTAGGAGTTGAAGATCTTGTGGACCAGAGCCTCTGTCATGCATCCCCAGCACACTCTCACCATACATTTAGGTCCGCCAGGTCTATCCATCATCCCTCTGCCACCTGATCCAACTCACCACCAGATTAGGTTAGTAGTTCACAATTAAGCTTCTCTCTTCACCTGAATGTCCGGAACATATGACTGCAGATCTGATGCATCCATCCATCCATCCATCCATCCATCCATCCATCCATCTTCTTCTGTTTATCTGGGGCCGGGTCGGGGGGGCAGCAGCTTAAGCAGAGAAGCCCAGACCTCCCTCCCCCCAGCCACCTCCTCAGCTTATCCGGGGGAATACCAAGGCGTTCCCAGGCCAGCCGAGAGATATAATCTCTCCAGCGTGTCCTGGGTCTGCCCCGGGGCCTCCTCCCGGTGGGACATGCCGGAATACCTCACCCAGGAGGCGCCCAGGAGGCATCCTTGTCAGATCCCCGAACCACCTCAACTGGCTCCTTCAATGTAGAGGAGCAGCGCCTCTACTCTGAGTTCCTCCCGGATGGCCAAACATCTCACCCCATCTCTAAGGGAGAGGCCAGGCACCCTTCGGTGAAAGCCCATTTCCGCTGCTTGTATCTGCGATCTTGTTCTTTTGGTCACTACCCACAGCTCGTGACCATAGGTGAGGGTAGGGACGTAGATCAACCGGTAAATTGAGAGCTTTGCTTTTACACACAGCTCCCTCTTCAACACAACTTCACCACAACTTTATCTTTGAAGATGCCGCCAGTGAGGATGGCTGCCGTCGCTCGGTGTCCTCCTCAACTTTGCATTCTTCTTATGTTCGTTATGTTATTTCTTAGTTTCTTTGCAGCCTGTGATGCTTTTATCCCCTATGATAGACAAACTCTCCTGAACATTCGACAAAACTCAAAAACCAACTTTTTTGTGAATGGTGGTGACTCACCTTTGCTACCTGGGCAGAAGAAACACCGGAGAAAAAGGGGTAAAAGAGCCGGGATTCTGGTCAGGCTGAGAAAAAGACGACATCGCACCCCGCTTGCCAGCATTCTTTTAGCAAACATAAAGTCCTTGGAAAACAAGCTGGATGAACTAAGGGCCAGGATAACTTTCCAAAGGGACATTAAGAACTGCAATGTCTTTGTTTTCACATTGTCCCTGAGGAGCTCTCCATTAACCGCCGGGACAGAACAAAGGACTCAGGTAAATGTAGGGGAGGTGGCGTGTGCGTAATGACCAACAAACGGTGGTGTACTGATGTACAGACAGTTTCGTCAGGGTGTTCTCCTGATTTTGAACACCTCATGATCAGATGCAGACCCTTTTATTTGCCCAGGGAGTTTACAGCGGTATTCTGCACCGGACGAACTGTTTGACATTATCGACCGGCAGGAAGCGTTACACCCAGAGGCTGCTTTTATCGTGGCTAACGACTTTAATAAAGCCAACATGAAGAAAGTTCTGCCGAAGTTTTACCAGCATGTAAGCTTTCCAACCCGTGGTCACAACACCTTGGACCATGTTTACACTCTGTACGCACATGCCTACAAAGCCCACCCCGACTGGCCTTTGGCAAATCAGATCACTCCTCTGTTCTGCTGCTGCCAGCCTATTGGCAGAGGCTGAAAAGCGACCAGCCCATGACGGTTCAGTTCAACGGTGGACCGACCAATCAGACAGCGCCCTGCGTCACTGCTTTAGCATCACAGACTGGGAAATCCGCTGCTGACAACAACATCAACAATTATGCTGATTACGTAACAGACTTTATTCACAAATGCACCAATGACGTTGTACCGAGGGCTATTGTACGAACTTATCCCAACCAGAAGCCGTGGGTTAACGGAGAGGTCCGCGCAGTGCTCAGAGCACAGACTACAGCCTTTAAATACGGAGACCCAGGTGAATGCAAAACATCCCGGTATACACTCAGGAAACCAATAAAGAAGGTTAAAGAAGGGCAGTACAAAGAAAAGGTGGAACTCTGCTACAGCAACTCCAACACCAGGAACATGTGGAGTGGTCTGAAGACCATCACAGACTACAAGGGAAACAGCGGCAGAGTGAGGGAGGTAACTGCTTCTCTACCTGATGAGCATGTGTCTTCACAGACATTTTTAACCTTTCCCTGCTCCAGTCTGCTGTCCCAAAATGTTTTAAGAGGACCACCATCATCCCTGTCCCTAAGGAAATGAATGTGAGCTTCCTAAATGACTATCGCCCAGTAGCACTCACCTCCATTGCCATGAAGTGCTTTGAGCGCATAGTCAAAGCTCATATCACATCCTTACTCCCTGCTTCACTTGATCTGCTCCAGTTTGCCTACAGGCCCAACAGATGTACAGATGATGCTATAGCAGTTGCACTTCACACTGCCCTCTCTCACCTGGACCAGAAAAACACATATGTGTGGATGCTGTTCATAGACTACAGCTCCGCCTTCAACACCATCATACCATCCAGACTCGTCATGAAACTCCATGACCTGAACATCAGCTCCTCCCTGTGCAGCTGGATCCTGACAGACAGACCTCAGTTGTTTCGGATCGGCAGCAACAACTCATCCACACTCACACTCAGCACAGGTGCCCCCCAGGGATGTGTGCTCAGCCCCCTGCTGTACACGCTGTTCACCCACGACTGTACAGCAACACAAAGCTCCAACACCAATGTTCCCTCTAAGCTGCGCGCCTGCGCAATTGCACACTGCTGGCACAGTCTCTGCGCTCAGAAAATCTGCATTGCGCACAAAAAAATGAATTGAAATTAATAATATTTTAACAATTCTGTTTTGCAGTGTTAGTCAGTAAGTGACTGGCTGCTCCCGTATAGGATTAGAACGATGCCACCTTATCCCATAGTCCAGCCAATAATGCGATTTACATTCGTATACATGCAGCTAATCAACATCGTTGACAAGCTATGACAGCGTCCTTATGTGCCGACACTGATGTTTTAGCTAGCAAAGCAGCGTGACTGATGTGGAGTGAAGCCACGTTAATGACAACGTGTACAACCATTGGAGATGTGAGCAGGACAGACGGAACAATTGACAGAAAAAGTGTGGACTTTATAGCAGTTTTCGAATTGTGTTGATCGGTCACGTAAAACCAGAGTTATGATAAAAATATCTGCAATGTTTGGTTTTCTTCCTGAATACTATCGTTGTTTATATTTAGTTCGTAAAGAAACGGTACAAACAGCGTTTTATAAGGAAAACGCTGGAAAGCGCTCTCCGCCTGTGAGCAAAACAAAACCAAAAAACCCCACCCTTCCCTATTGGTGGAAAAATGAACCATGTCGACCTATCAAAAAATGATATGGCAACATGGCATTTAGTTGTTTAGGACGGGGAAGTTTTAGGAGTGACGGTGGTGTTTTGAGATGTGAGAGATTTGCGACGTTTAGCGCAAATCTTGTGTAGTTAGTGTGTAGTGTAGTCAATAGTTTTTTTTGTGTGTGTCAGAACAATGAGACGACTGTTGAATGTTACAGGTGTTACAGCAGTGATACATCTCCTGTTGTCAGGCCTGCAGGTATCAGGCTGATGTTCTCCTTTATCTCATAGTGGACAGAAATTATTTTTTGGAGTGGCACAAATAATTTGTGTGGCATCAAATTTGATGCAGAACAGCTGATTGTTCTGTAAATAGTTTGAAATGTTTATTTAAAAAAACGCCTTGGCTGCATTTTTAGGTAAACAGCTGCAAAAAACTTGTTTGCATAACTCAGTTACTTTTTTGAAGAAGTAACTATATAATTAATTGCCCAACATTGATCATTTATATACTGTATTTTGCAGACAGAGAATTACAGGACTCTCTCCCAGACCACAGACTCATAATACAAGTCAGAGCTTTATAAAAAGAAAAAAGAAGAAGAAGAAAGAAAGTTTTGTTTTCAAAATTGGAGTTCAAGTTATTTTTACTTCCAATAGTGTTAACATACTACACAGGTCATGAACAAGATTTATTTATTAATTTTCATTGTAAGTGGGCTAAAGCAGTTAATTAAAAGTCGTCTAACATAAATGTAAATGGTGTAATTTGATTATTTTAATAAACCATGTAACTTGGATGGATTTGATGCTGGCGTGACCACAGTGCACACGTCTGCTGTTGCTCACAGTGGTCCAAGGGATCGCTCAGGGAGTTTGTGTGTTCGCTCACACACGTGAAAAATTAGAGGGAACATTGTCCAACACCATCATCAAATTTGCAGACGACACTACCATCATCGGCTGCATTTCTGATGGAGATGAGGCGGTATACAGGGCAGACGTAAGAGTCCTGACATCATGGTGCTGCGACAACAACCTGCTGCTTAACGTCAGCAAAATCAAGGAGCTCATCGTGGATCACAGGAGACTGCAGAGAGGAGGCCACACCTCCATCCACATCGAAGGAGCAGAGATGGAGAGCGTCAGCTGCTTCAGATTCCTGGGCATCAACATCAGCGAGGCTCTGAGCTGGTCACACCATGTTGATGTGCTAACAAACTCAGCAAGACAGCGGCTGAGAAGATTCAGCATGAACCTCAGAATACTTACAAACTTCTATCGATGCACCATTGAGAGTATTCTGACTGGCTGCATCACCATCTGGTACGGCAGCTGTAATGCTCTGGACCGTAAAGCTCTGCAGAGGGTGGTGAGATCAGCACAGTGCATCACCAGGACTGAACTGCCAGCCATGCAGGATCTCTACAGACATCGCTGCATGAGGAAGACGCAGCGGATCCTCTCTGATCCCAGCCACAGACCTTTCACACTCCTGCCGTCCGGCAGGTGGTTCAGGAGCATCCAGACCCACAGTACCAGACACAGAGACAGTTACCCACAAGCCATCAGACTTTTGAACTGCTGACATTCCATACACACAACTACACACTCGCTACAATTACAGGACTTTGCACACTGTCACTTCAACAAATGCCACTTAAATGCTCTTTGCACAACTTTGCACAAACTTGTAAATACCACCTTGTCTTAATTCTCTAATATTATTACTTTGTTTTTCTCCTTTTCTCCTTGTCATTGTTATTAATATTATTATTATTACTACTGCTAAATTCTGTTATTTTCTCCTTAATAAACTGCACACTCTCTATATGCTCATGTAAGGCTGAGGAGCACGAGCCAAAAATTTTCATTATGGATAAATAATGTTTATCTGTACATGACAATAAAACTTGAAACTGAAACAGACCGGTGCAGCATCCGCATCACTGCAGACAAGAAAGCCTAATTTCTGCTGTTCAGCACTGAAGAAATGTAAACTTTTACAAATTCTGCCAAATTGCAAAACGCTTAGCCGTGTTTCTAATAAAACCTCTCTAACTTTGCTCTGCTTCACTTCAGCGGCATCAGGTAATGTTCATATGTTGATTCATGGTTTTCTTCAGTTTTTGATCTACTGCAGAATATTTTTAAGGTGGTTATCGGCTATAAAAAGCCAGGCCAGAAAATTTCCTTTATATTTTTCTGTGTTTTATCCTTTACTTCAGTTACTCTGACACAACGGCATCTGCTGTGATGCTTGCACCTCTGAGTCTCACAAGTGTCAGCTTTGTTTTAGATTTAAAAATATGGATATGTACTGATAAATGATCAGAATTATAATATTTCTGACTGTCTGAGTCAAAATGGAATCCAATTAAATTGGGACCATGTCATTCAGAACCGAATCAGTTATAGAAATCAAATCGATACCCAGCGCTAGTCCAGAACTGTAAGTGGAACCACAAAAGAGAAGATGAACATATCCACAAAGGTTTTTACAATTACTATATTCATAATGTATTTAAATAGATTTATAATGCCAGAGCCACGTCCTGGATGTTGAATTTCATGGTTCTTGTTCTGCTTTTATTCAGACATTATCACAACATTGCAACACACCATTTTCATATTGTCTTTTTTTGTATTCACATTAGCTTTGATATGTTTTATTTGTGTTTATTCTATGGACTGATTTTTACACACATCCAACTAAACCTGTCACTGACAATACATTTTCTGAACTGAACTTCAATTTCCATTTCCTAGCACTACAATCTGGACAAATCTTTTGCTTTCTTTATTATTTCCCAGCTATAGTTACTATTTCCCAAATCAAGTTTTTGATCTATCTACAATACATAGTACACCCTTTACTAAGCTATGAGTTTCAGTGCGGTACTGTTACAGTATATATTTTTACTTCCCCCACAGAAAATATCATACCGGAACAGTGTGTCTAACACTGCATCATGAAAGAGACTACAGTTATGATGATGGTCCTGTCAGGTCAGTTTGAATTATTTATTTCCACTTCATTTATTTTCATTGTTTTAATTGCACAAAGAAAACAAAATGTGTGCATTTGTCTATGATTTTTTTGACCACAAATTATAAATTGAGTTTGTTTTCAAATGCCTCGAAGCGCACATTTGTGGTCAGTGATTTGACTGCACTCTGACATGTCACCCATTTTAGCTGTTTTTGCTACTAAAGACACCAAAGTAAAAAAATAAATTATGTATATATATGTGTGTGTGTGTGTGTGTGTGTGTGTGTGTGTGTGTGTGTGTGTGTGTGTGTGTGTGTGTGTGCACATATCATTTCCACAGGACTGTTTTACTTACCTGGCTATTTTCCTCATCTTTACAACCTTGTTGAATATGGAAGAAACTGGGCCAGAGCTCAGGAATACTGCAGGAACAAGTATACTGACCTAGCCATTGTACATAATGAGCAAGACTTGGCCAAACTGAGGAACCTCACAGAAAGGTTTTCTAATGTGTGGATTGGACTTATACCTGACACTGAAGCATGGAAGTGGTCTCTGGAAAACCAGGATTACTATGGTGAAGGGGAGACTGAGTTCAGGATGTGGAATGACGGGGAACCCAATGGTTTAGGACACCATAAAGTTTGTGCAGCAATGCTTAAAAATGGGAAATGGGCAGATGTAGAATGCAACAGCCAACTGCCATTCTTCTGTTACAATAAAAGTAATTAAATACAATATGCATACTGTATATCAGTGTCCTGATTATTATCATGACTATCATTGTAATCTCAAATGGAGGTGATGAATAAGTAACACAGATGTATAGCTCATTTGCATTCTTTGGCTGAGCAGTGAAGTTAGACCCTTACTTATGTTTCTTTGCTCAAATGTTTTCAGACACATCACGCTTCATATTTGTGAATATGAGTAACACCTGGGAGGATGCTCAGAGCTACTGCAGAAAGAACCACACTGACCTTGCCAGTGTGAGAAACCAATCTGAGAATGAAGAGCTGAAAAAGATAACAGTTAGTTCCTACACGTGGATTGGACTATACAGGAATTCCTGGAAGTGGTCGGATGGAACTGCACAGTTATTACACAACTGGGCTCCTGATAAACCATCCAAGATAGCCACAGATGCATGTGGGACTATATTTAAAGGCAAGTGGGACAACTATCGTTGCGGTGCAAACTGGTACTTTGTCTGTTATACTGGTGAGTTCTGATTTTACTGTATTTTAAATATATTCTGATATTTTCTTTAGTCTCAGAAGATCGTTACATCACAGCATTTTTTTCCCTCATTCTTTTTTCATAAACTCAGCACTCAGGGAGAGGAAGGTGCTGAAGATTAAGCTGAAGAAAACTGACCCCTCTGTGGAAATGGAGGACCTGGAGGAGGAAATCTTGGAAAAGGTCATACCTGAGTTTCAAATAATATTTACCTATAATGAAAAAAATAAACGTTTTACTCAAAGAAAGTCTTTATAACAGGTATGTGATATCAAAAATAAGACTGACAGCAAAACCGACATGAAATTAATCTTTTTTAAATAGATGAATATAGTAATAAAAATAATGATAATTCAAAATGTTATCAGGTGCCTCAGCATTTTTCAATTTAACGCAGTTAGCAGATCCCAAAATATGTGCCCAAAACTGAAATCTGGGGCCACTTCCTGTATTGCAAGTGGCAACAAGGACCAGAGACAGTTCAGTGCATACTGCATTGCAGTCTTCAACATCTAAGTGAAATGCTTAAGGTCTTCTTGAGACTTTAGGATGAGAGTGCATGTACTTGACACCAAGTCACACAGAAGACATAAACATTACTCCAGTACTCAGTTTGCACCACCACTTGGAACACCAAACATAGGCTCTGACTAGATAAGATAAGATAAGATAAGATAAGCTTTATTAGTCCCACACGTGGGAAATTTGTTTTGTTACAGCAGAAAGTGGGCAGTGCAAAGTTATATAGCAAAAATTAGAGAACACTGGAATAGAATAAGAATAAGATGCTGTACACAACTGTACAGAATAGAATAGAATAAAATACTATATACAATAGAGTAAAATAAAATAATATATACAACAGGATAAAAATAGAATACAAATGCTATATACAACTGTGTAAAAATACAACTTGTCAGAAAAAGAGTATTGCACTTAGTGTTATTGCACATGTGTGGGTTTGTGTGTTTGATCAGCTGCAAAGTCTTTGTTGTGGAGTCTGACAGCAGTGGGGAGAAAAGACCTGCGAAATCTCTCCGTCCCACATCGTGGGTGCCGCAGTCTCCCACTGAAGGAGCTGCTCAGTGCTGTCAGAGTCTCCTGCATGAGGCAGGAGATGTTGTCCAACAGGGATGACAGCTTAGCCGCCATTCTCCTGTCACTCACCACCTCCACTGGGTCCAGAGGGCATCCTAGAACAGAGCTGGCCCTTCTGATCAGCCTGTTCAGTCTCTTCCTGTCCCCAGCAGAGATGCTGCCACCCCAGCAGACCACACCATAGAAGATGGCTGAGGACACCACAGAGTCATAGAAGGTCTTCAGGAGTGGGCCCCTCACTCCAAAAGACCTGAGTCTCCGCAGCAGGTACAGCCTGCTCTGCACTTTCCTGTAGAGGGCGTCTGAATTGTGAGTCCAGTCCAGTTTATTGTTCAGATAAACACCAAGGTACCTGTAGCTGTCCACAGCCTCAATGTCCATACCTTGGATGTTATTTGTGCCTGCGGAAGTCTACCACCAGCTCCTTGTTTTTATTAGTGTTGATCTGGAGGTAGTTCAGCTGGCACCACTCCACAAAGTCTAGGGTCAGATCTCTGTACTCCTTGTCGTCCCCATCAGTGATGAGGCCGACTATTACAGAGTCATCAGAGAACTTCTGCAGGAAGCACTGGGTGGAGTTGTGGGAGAAGTCTTCAGTGTGATGGTGAAGAGGAATGGCGCCAGAACCGTTCCCTGTGGGGCCCCCGTACTGCAGACGACCCTGTCCGACACACAGCCCTGAGTTCTCACATACTGTGGTCCGTCGATGAGGTAGTCCAAAATCCAGGTAGTGAGGTGATGGTCCACACCTGAGTTCTCCAGCTTGTCCTTCAGGACTGTGGGCAGGACGGTGTTGAAGGCACTGGAGAAATCAAAGAACATGATTCTCACAGTGCTCCCAGCGGTCTCCAGGTGAGAGAGGGAACGATGCATGAGGTGAATGACGGCATCATCCGCTCCAATGCCAGGCTGGTAGGCAAACTGAAGTGGGCCCAGTGATGAGATCACCAGGCGCCAAAGCTGAGCCAGGACCAGCCGCTCCAGGGTCTTCATCAGGTGGGATGTCAGAGCCACCGGCCTGTAGCTGTTGAGGTCCTTGGGGCATGAGGTATTTGACACTGGTACAACATAGGAGGTTTTTACAGAGCTGTGGGACTCTCCCCAGCCTCAGGCTCAGGTTGAAGACGCACTCCATCACCCAACACAGTTGGTCTGCGCAGGACCTGACAACCCTTGAGCTGATACCATCTGGACCTGCTAACTTCCTGGCTTTAATCCTCCTCATTTCCCTCCTAACCTGGGTGGGTGAGAAAGACAGGCTGAAGTTTTGTGTTGAGTTGTTTTGGATGCTGTTGTTGGGGATGGAGAGGAGTGAGCAGGGTGAGTAGAGGAGGTGTGAAGTGTCTGAGGTGTCAGAGGTGGAACAGCAGCAGTGGGGGTGGGTGAGTCTGCAGCCAATGTTGAAGACTGCCTCATGGATGTGAAGCTAGTCAGAGCCTTTAACACTGGCTTATTTTGACTGAGCATAAAGATATGAATAGTAAGTGGGAAATAGATACCAATTAACACCTCACCATAAAAAAAGATCAGAATAGAGGTGGAAACCGTTCGTGAACCCCTAAGGGGAAACCACACCTATGCACGGCACAAGGGATTTGCCTCCAGTTGTGGTGTGCGTTGAGGAAGGCAACATATTTTACACATTTTCTTCATTTCGTCACTTTTTTTATTCATAGATCTGGGCAAACTGCACAATAAAGCTAATTTGAAAAGTCCAGTATTTGAAAAGTAAAATCATACTGCTAAAAATACAAAACTGAGTTTAGTAATAATCTTTTTATAGAAGCCAACTAAAATATTGAAGAACAAACATTATTTACTGAAAATGTACTTAAAGTACAGTTTTGTCAATGTGTAGAAAGTGATATTTAACTGTCATCATTATAATTACATGTTCATCAAGTGATGAAGCTCTTTCTTTACTTGTAGGTAAATGATTTATTAAAACGTTTTCCCACAGACAAGTCTCATTAATCAGAGATATTTAAAGATTCAACAGGATATTAATGAAGCATTTATGTTTCACAGTTCAGACAGAGACTGACAGAGCATGGCCCGAGTGGAGTCTTCAAACTGCAATGGGTGAAGCAGCCTGATGGGAAGAAGCATGTTGAAGAAGAGGAGGAAGTAAAAGAGGCAAACTGTGGGGTCAAATAAAACATTTCATTATCCACATTTGATTATTGAATTCTCCTATTCAGGACATATGTTTAATTGGTTAGGTTAATATTCTTACAGTAAGGTACAAGTTTTTACTTTAGCAATGAAGCTTATGCATAAATTCAATAAGTAAGATCAGTCATCAGTCATCTGCCTGCTTTCTTGGGTGTTCAGCTGCTTTTCTGTTTACATGTCTACTGCTTTCTCACGCTGTCAATCTCAATACTGACATCATTACTTTAGTCCAATCATCTTTTCACCCTTTTGCTTTGAGCCAATTAGCCTCTGCTTCGCATGCTTTAAATCTCAGCTCTCCATTGTTCTTTTTTTAGACTTTTTTTGAGCAGCCTGCCTCCTCCCCATCTCCACCTCAGACACCTCAGACAGAGCTCTATTCAAACCTCAGTCTTCATCTTCACCACCACCACCATCTAGACTCCAGGGGGCCGTGTCCTAAATCCGATACTGGTCTACTTGATTGTCATAGTTTATTAGGTTTTTTTTTTAAATATATTATTATTATTATTATTATTATTATTATTATTTAGAGTTATTACAATCAGAACAGACATGACCAGGGAATGGGAAAGATAAAAGAAAAGGAAAAAGAGAAGTTGGGAAGAAAATTAACAGAAGGAGAAAAATGGAGGAGAATAAGGACAGAGAGAAAAGACACTGAAAATCTGCTTCAACACCTTTTTGAAATAAAGATGTATTGATAAAAATAAATATAAGCAGCCAAGTACATTTGTTTTTAACCAGAAAATATTTTAGGAAACGGTTTGTCAAGGATGATGCACACATCCAAATACAGGATTTAACACCTGGCCCTACAGAAGGAATAAAAGTGGTGTTGTTGATGATTTGACCATCTTAAATGTTGTTAGTCTTTCATATTCTGCTTATGCTGTAATGCTGATGACTTAAAGACAGAAATTATAGTCCACCAACCAGCTGCTGACATTATTGACGTTATGTGTGAGAATAAGTTAGAATACATAGATAACTCTGTATCCAAAGGACTTAGAATGTCTTTCATATTTACTGACAGTCAGGAGAGTATAGACTCAGATGTTGCCTAAGATGCCTTTTATTTTTTGGATTTCATGAACTTACTTTATCCCTTTGAGTAATATTTAGAAACACATGTTCATATGGCAATATAAATTCATAGGTGGTAGTTCTATGTTGTCCTTCTGCTTAGGAGCATAGCTATATTGTATCCAGTAGCTTGCACATGCTTATCCTGTGGCTGTAACAAGTAAACCATTATGCAAATTGTCTGTTATGTTCATTTACCTACAGCCATCGTTGTCAACTCCCCATACTGTCTCCGCTGGTGCAGTTGAACCAAACTTGTTGCATTAAAATCACTGAAGTGATTCCCAAGACTGGCATTTTTATTCAACTGTGATACAAATTTTGCTCATCTCCTTTGACTTTTAACCCAACAAACATGCACTGTGTACCAATCAAATGAACTATGGAAGAGAGGCAAAAGGGAGATCAGGCTGGCAAAGGGAGGACCCAAACGAGGACTTCCTGTGTAGAATACAGTGCGTTTATTTAGAGTGAACAAATGACAAAATGCAAATAATCCCCAGTGCGTGCTCTCTTAGGGTGCTTGTTCCCTGCTCCCGTGCTGTGACTTCTCCCAGTGTCCATGGTGAGTATTTCTGCTCTTTTGGTGTCGATATACTACATGTTCCCCTCTTTCCACTCGTTTCTTCAATTCTCCTGGAAACAACAAAGGCTGTCATTAGCTTTCTCATTGAGGCTGATCAGCTGCAGGTGAGTCTGATTACTTCTCAGGTGTGGCTGGCCCCATGGCGGGAAAAGCTCTCCAGGCCTGGTGTCACAGCAAAACCCAGACACACCTGCACCAACAAGCAAAGAAGGAAATGAGGGACCAGGAGAGAAGTAGAATCAGAGCCAGGACATCCTGTAGGACAGGTAAAGATGAAAGAAGGTGGCAAGTGAATGAATGTGATTTGTGATATGAAAGTTATTTGCGATCTTATGTTTTAGTGTTTTTCTGTTTTTGAGATATTAAGATGTGCTCTGAAATATTAGCCCTTTGAAAAAGTAAACATTGTTTCTATATCCACAAATATTGTTTCCATAGAACTGCCAACCAAGTTTAATAGGACTTCTTATTCAGCTTGTCAGATACCTTATCTTCTGGTGAGGCTGATGTTCAAAATATTGCTGCCTCAATTTGGTTTAGTTTAGCTAAAGTTCTTTTTAGCTGTGATGTTCATGGAAATAGGCCCTGGCAGGGTCTTCCAGAGGCCAGAATAATCATAATTCAAAAACTTCCCAATAAATCTTAGATACTTTGTCTTAAAGTGGGTAATCAGGGCCCCCTAGTGGGGCCATACCTAGCAAGCATGGGTCTTGGTCAGGTACAGTCCAAAAGAAGTAATCATTTTCTATATGACTTATCCATCTATCGAAGCTATCTAAACATTTGCTATATGAAGAAGTAACTGTCCAATGGCCTTGCCACCATTCCTGTAATCGGAATGGTGGCTTTCATGAGTCTTTCTCATGACAGCAAGAACTGCAATTACTCATTCTCATCTCTGTGATGGAATTTTTCAGTGCAAAATGTCTCAGTTCAGCATTTTTAAGCTGTTTGTTGAATCATTACTGACCTCAATTGGGGCGAGTGAGGCCTGCAGTTGTTCAGATATTGTTCTGGATTTTTGTGACCTCCTGGATGAGTCAGCAGGTACAGCCTGCTCTGCACTTTCCTGTAGAGGGCGTCTGAATTGTGAGTCCAGTCCAGTTTATTGTTCAGATAAACACCAAGGTACCTGTAGCTGTCCACAGCCTCAATGTCCATACCTTGGATGGTATTTGTGCCTGCGGAAGTCTACCACCAGCTCCGTGGTTTTACTGGTGTTTATCTGGAGGTAGTTCAGCGGGCACCAGTAAAACCACCCTAACCCTCTCCTGGAGTAATTGTGGTAGGTGGGCCAAACCTGGGAGGCTTCACCACTAATCCAAGTTTTTTTTTCATTTCTGGATAATTGCTCTCACTGTGGTTTGCTGTAGTCTCAAAGCCTTAGGAATGACTTTGTAACCATTTCCAGACTGATAGATGTCAGTGAATTTTGTTTTTCATCTGCTCTTGAGATATTTTAGATTTTGGTATGATGTGTTGATTTTTGAGAGCTTTGGTAGCCTTTCCAAACAAGTAATACTTGTTTAGTTATTTTCCAAATGTACTGTCATGAACCTTAACATTTAAAATGTTAACTGAGGCCTGTAGAGTTAAAGATGAAGCTGTTTTTGTTTGTTGTTTTGTTTTGCATTTTATCTGAGCATTGCACAGGTGGACCGTGAAGTGATTTTGCAGGAATGTCCACTCCTGCGAAGAAAGTCAACTTTTTTCCCCCACTTGTGAATAACTTTTCTCACTGTAGAATAACTGACTTCAGTTTGTTTGGAAATGCCCTTGCTATACAACCATTCCCAGACTGACGGGCAGCCACATCTTCTTTCAGATTTTCCTTGTCATGGTGTTAAAAATCCCCTGAATAACCCAAACTTACAAAACAGAAAAGAAGTGATCTGAAGAAGAACTATACTCGTGCACCACCTCTAGGCTCTGTTATCAGGTTGTCTACACATTGAGGGGGTCATTGGCCAATCACAGGCCTTTTCAGTGAAAAAGGGTTGTTATGTTATGTTTCGTTGTGGCCTTTTTGCACCGACAGATGAGGGATTTTATCTGTGTCATGACTCACTCTGTAAAGTCGCACCCAAATCACTGGTAAATAGAAGTATTTATTTATTATTTATTTGGATTCAGTTGGTCCAGTGGAAAATCTCCTGTGGAGTGGATCATGGGACATGACAGTGTCCTAAGAATCACTCAATGGGTTCCACAACCAGGTACAACCTTGCATCACTGCTGAGTGCAACACAGATACCACACATCCCTGGCTATTGTGGTTTCATTAAAGCATGGAAACTATTTTGCTAGATCAAGTTACAAAAACTAAGTTTAGCAAAATAAACAAAAAACTAAACGTTTGATTTGAGTAATATCGATTATGCTTGGTTAGGGACAGACACAAAGAGTACTTTTTCACATAGTTTTGGGTTAAATGTAACATGTTAAACAGACATTACATTTAAAGGTAATGAAAGCAGCACAATCCATGACATAGCTTAAAAACAGTTACACATACACATTTTATGCAATACTTCATTCCTACACAGCAAAATCTCCAGTGTTAAATTAACACTAGAGAGTGTCTAGATGGGTCCACACCTCTGAGTGTTAAATACAACAGTGGTGGTGGGTCTTATCACCAATGGTGATGAGACGGCTTACAGGGAGGAGGTCAGCGCCCTGACCCACTGGTGTCAAGACAACCATCTCACCCTCAACGTCGCAAAGACAAAGGAGTTGATAGTGGACTTCCGGAGGTGCAGAGAAGTACACACCCCCATCACCATCAACGGCGCTGCTGTGGAGAGAGTGAGCAGCTTCCGGTTCCTTGGTGTACATCTGGCTGAGGATCTTACGTGGTCAGTACACACAAACAAAACAGTGAAGAAGGCGCAGCAGCGCCTCTTCTTTCTCAGGAGACTGAAAAGATTTGGCACGAGCCCCCGCATCCTCAGGACCTTCTATCACTGTGCCATTGAGAGCATCCTCACTGGATGCATCACCACCTGGTATGGCAACAGCACCGCCTACAACTGCAAAGCTCTCCAGAGAGTAGTGCGGTGCTCTGAACGGATAATTGGAGGTGAGCTTCCCTCCCTCCAAGACATCTACAGGAAGCGGTGCCTGAGGAAAGCGGGGAGGATCATCAAGGACTCCAGTCACCCCAGCCATAAACTGTTCAGACTACTTCCATCAGGAAGGAGGTTCTGCAGCATCCGGTCCCGTACCAGCAGACTGAGAGACAGCTTCTTCCACCAGGCCATCAGACTGCTGAACACTTCATAGACACCTCAGCTTCACTACTGGAACTTTAACATTATGCACTCCATACTGTACAGTAATGCCACTGTTTTGCACATGTCTCAACTCTGTATATTTTATATATTTTATTTATTGTTTACTCTATTTAATTTGTAAAATATGTGTACACACACACACACACACACACACACACACACACACACGTAGAAAAATATTTAGTATACACATCCAGAAATGCATATACTATTATATATTGTACATATATTTATTAGTTTCAGATGTAGCCAGTCTTGTATTTTGCTTGTTTACATTATTGTATTTTGCACAACTCTGTTGCTTGTGAAGCTCGCACACAAGAATTTCACTCGCATGTGCTGTACCAATGTACCTGCACATGTGATGTGACAATAAAAGTGATTTGATTTGATTTGACACTGAGTGTTAAATTAACACTTTTGACAGTGTTATATGTTTAAAAGTAACCTAGTCAGTTTTGAAGATTAACAATGGCTAACACTGAGCAGTGCTGATTTTCTAACACTGGAAAATAACTCAAAATGTTAGAAATATTCCAGTGTTAGAAAACCAGCACTGCTCAGTGTTAGCCATTGTTAATCTTCAAAACTGACTAGGTCACTTTTAAACATAACACTGTCAAAAGTGTTAATTTAACACTCAGAGGTGTGGACCCATATAGACACTCTCAGAGCTCTAGTGTTAATTTAACACTGGAGATTTTGCTGTGTAAAAATAAACAAAGGACTGAAACAAAAGATTTGCCATACAATAATAATATTGATGTTAATGCGATGGAATACGATTTTGTTATCATATACAAATGCTGTTTCTGTTCATGGTTTCCATCCGCTGTCTGTTACAAAATGAAGGATTTATTTTCAGAGATTCCAGTAGTATTTAATTATTCATTTATTTGTCTGATAAAGTTGGAACCTCTGGAGCAATGTAAAAGGCAATCGTAGGAAGTTAAAATGACGTTTAATCTTATTTGGTGAGCAAATTAGCAAACATGAAACTATGGCTGTTGCATAAATAATGAATTTAAAGAAAAGGAGAATAAAATTTTTATGTAAATATAGTGGTAATATGTTTAGGTTCCAACTTTGTTTAGTTGAAAATCATTCATTATTCCTTAAACATGAATAAAAACAACATAAAATATTTAAACAACCGCGCCCCTTGACTTTTCTCCCAGATAACACCTTGCACACATCTATAACTTTTGTTCAGCTTTGCTCTTTCCTCCTTTTCCCCCTTTTTTTCTTACCACATTTTGACCCTAAAAAATGTGTTATTATGAAACTAAGCTATGATCAAACATTTGCCCTTCCCTGCGCTTTAATATCCTAACGTTACCTCCGGATTTGGCCGAAATTAAGGGCTCGGGGAGCCGCCTGCTGTCCTCGGGTAATTTCAGTGACGCTCCAGGGTGACGCGCATGTATGGGCGTCACAGGCGCTCCTGATAGTAGGAGGAGAAGTTCGGTTAGAGAAGCTCCTCAGTAATCGCACACACGGTTTAGTGTCAGGTAATCTGTTCGCCATGGCAAACCGCTATCTCTCAGTCCTGCTCGTGCTGATCCTGCTACTCCTTCCGCTGCCGCACGGTCCGGCGCGCGTGGCGGTTGCTGCGGAATACTCCAAAACCGACTTGGACTACGAGTTCGGCGACTACAGGGGGAAGTGGTGTATCGACGACCACGGCTTCGTGTACAGCATCGGAGAGGTTTACTACCCGAGCCCTACGTCGTGTCCATGCACATGCACCATCGACGGCCCAGTGTGCGTCCGACCCAAGTGTCCTCGCATCCACCCCCGCTGCACGCGGATCAGGTATAAAGCGTGCTGCCCGGTGTGCGAGGCTATGGCCAGAGTCTGTGTCTACGGAGGCAAAACATACAGGCTGCTGGAGGAGTTCAGGGTGAGAAAGAGCCAAACTTCCGAATAACTCCTCCAATCCATGCCCCAGCCACAAGTTCATAATATTACAACCCTGTTGATGTGTTCCATGCTAGTAGGGATCCTCTCTCAATCCAGATGTTTTTCCATCACCTACTTATAATAAAGTTCATAAATTATTGTTTTCTTTTTTGCCGCTCAGTAAAATAGTGTATTTTCTCTTCTTGCAGCTGCATGACACATGTAAAGCATAGAATGTTTTGTATAGCATCCTCGCTGTGTCACTGTGATGTTTTCTAAAAGTGTTCCAAAGAAATAAGCAACACGTTTACAGGAAAAAAAAATAAAGGTTTACAGGGTTTGGGGGGGGGGATTTTTGGTTTTGTTTTGTTGTTTCACAACACTTATTCAAACTAGTTCAGAATGTGCAAACTTTAGATACACAGCCCTTATATGCCTTATTTTACAGAACACAGCTGTTTTTGCCAGAATAGTTTTAATGCATGCAGTAATACTATATGTCATCATGTCACTGATACATTTTTCATTGGTAATACATAATCATGTAATGTGAAATTACCAACTCATCTAAAACCAGAGGGGGAAAAAACAAAAAAAACAGCAAGTTTGCAACATGCTTGAATAACTTTGGGATGAAAGGTGAAATGTTAAATTCTTAATTTTCAGGTCATTGAGTAAATGTCTAGAAAAAAGATTTTCCTTGTTGCAGTGATTCATTATCTCGAACTTCTGTAAACTCCTCAGACAACCAAATTCAAACCCAGACCCTTCCTGCTGTTGCAGGTTGTTTGGCCCAATTTGTTTGGAGGCTTACATGAATAAGCTAATGAAGTAACCTACAATAAATTCCATAAATACGTTTTAGATATACACTCAATTGTTACTACTTGCTAATATTGGGTTTGATCCTCTTTGGCCTTCAGAGCTGCCATAACTACTTTTGGCATTGACTCAACAAGGTGACATTCCTCAGAGGTTTTGGTCTAGACTGACATGATAACATCAGACTGTTACTCTAGATTTAAAAGCTGCACATCCATGATGCCTATCTCCTGTTCCACCACATCACAAAGGTGCTTTATTGGACAGAGCGCTGGTGAATGTGGAAGCCATTTGAGTACACTGAACCTTTTTTAATGTTCAAGAAACCATTTGAGTGGTGTGAGCTTTGTGACATGTAATGTGTAGGGAGATGTGTCCCATATGGAAAAGATATATATAAATCTTATAAAGTTTGTATCTGTCTTGTGTGAAACTTGTATGAAAAGCATATAAGAGTGAAAACAGATATAAGATCCCTTGAAAAATTATATAATGAAACTTGTATGTTTTGGATACTTCCTAAAACAATGTATGAAAGTAATGAGAAAGTGGCCACTTTCATGAGTAAATCATGTAAGCCTTATATGATTTACTCATGAAAGTGGCCATTTTCATGAGTAATCACATATAAGTTTTTACTATTTCTTTTCCATATGGGGTAGACTGTAGTCTCAAGGTGATGGACCTTGGTCAGGAACAATATTCAGATAGGTGCTGGCATTTAAATAATACTGGGCTGGTACTGGGAAATCCAAAGTGTGCAAAGAAATGATCCCCCGTACTAACACACCACCCTATTACAGAAGCATTAAACTGTTGATAGAGGGCAGGATGGGTTTGCTGCCCAGAGCGCTAGCACTTTAAAAAAAGGATGCCTTTTTTTAACATTCTGAAGGCACCAGAATGTTAAAGAAAAAGCAGCTCTAACCCTACCATTGTTACGCATCTTTATTTTGAGACCATGGAGACTATCCAAATGTTAACATGTAATAATGATGTTCACGTTACCTGTGTGTTTCAGCTGTCAAGGTGTGAGCGATGTCGCTGTGAGCCCAACAGAGAGGTGTACTGCAGCATTTCAGAGTGCCCAGCCCCACACTGCGTTAACCCCACCTATGAACCCAACCACTGCTGCCCCATATGTAAGACCGGTGAGAGTCACTCAGGTTCAAAGTGTTTCTTTCTCTTTGCCTCATAAAGATCTGCTTCAGTATCAGCTTTGCATACATTATGTTGCATAATCGTGTAAACTGGGAGAATATCATGAAAATTTAAATCCCCTTCTTGCAAACAAAAATAAACAAATATGGATTTATTCGTAACTCAAAAAGTCTTTAGAAAACACGCTAAGACTTCCTGTTTGGCAAGTGATCGTATATTAAAATGCATTCACAAGTTTCACAGTTGTTTTTCTTAAAGACTCTAGTTTCAGTGGGCAGATTTTGTTCATAATGTTATGTTACCATGAGTGCAATTTAAGCTTCCCATCGAGTGTTACACAAAATCAGCAGCCTTTGGCCTTCTACCTTATATAATGTCTCTCTTACCAAACATGATGACAGTAAAAGTGACTCCAAATCTGAGCTTGACCACAGTTTGTAGTTAAATCGAAAACCTTTGTAAATACAAAGGGTGTTGGTGTAATGATTATGAAATATCTTCAGATATGCCAAAACTGATAATTTGCTGTAAGCTTTCTCCATTAGGTCTCCCAATACCAACCAGATAGACAGCAAATAGACAGCCCCATGGATTGGCCCATTGTCACCAACAGCTGATTTACTTTTTTGAGCCAGGATCGGGTCAATATCTGATCCAAATATTGGATTGGTGCTCCCCTAGTACTTACCAAAACTTTTCAGATCGCTTCTTTTGCTCTCTGTAGTAAATGTAATCATTAAAACTAAGCTTAAATTTTTATTAAGGAATGGACGATAGCAAGAGTTATAGATTGCAGTTTTCTTAGCCGATTGACCAGTGGTTTTTTTGCTCATTCTCATTTCCTTAAAAGAACTGAAATTGACAGCATATATAAACAAACTAAACTTTTTTTTAATGCTAATGCTTTTTAAATTTCGTAAAATAAATTATTAAATTTTAGATTTTCCCTCAAACTGCAGTTACAGGATCTTCTCTTAACCCTCATCCTACTGACTTGGGTCCATGCAGACCCCAGAAAGATATTTGCTGTCATTTATCATAGGTGGGGTTTTTTAATCATTCCAAATTTTTATGACTTTGTCTTTCATTTTGTTCATAATGTTCTCCCTTGATTAGTACTGTTGTAATATATTTGGGTATTCCCCGGGACCTAACGCACTCAAAAGTACCAAATTCTGCCAAGCAGGTTTAATAAATGGCATTATTTATTGAGATATTGTTGCCCATAAAGCGTATATCAGTATTATATAGTATCAAATAGCTGGTAGGAACTTTCTATTGTTCATTTTAAAGAAAAGAAACTCAATTACTGCACATCATCTGGATGGGAAACTTTCCAGACTGGAAATTATCTGAAAATTCGAGCCTGATCTCCATGATACAACTGGGGTGTGCCCCAATCCCCAGTCTGAGCATCAATGACCCTCAATGGAGTGAGGAGTCAGTAAAACTATTCACTCACTCATCCAAATTGATGTATTCAGAATAAGAAATAACGCGTAGTCATCCACGCCCCTTCTTCTTTCGCTCCTTCCATCTTCCTTCTTCCTTTCTCCCCCCCCCCTTTTTTTATGGCGCTTTTCAAGTCATTATTATTCTCAGACCACCTGCTCACATTAATACACAAGTATTGGGGGGACAAGAAGCAAGGTGGATCTTGAATGATTGGTATGTCCGGCTATTGGATGACCCCATCTACATCCCGAACCCCTGCCCTCCACTTCTTTTCCTTTGCGGAAGCATTTTGGAGTTGGGACCATGGAGTTCTGGGCTGCCCCCAGACCTGATCAGAGGGAGTCAACCAATGTGTAAAATGCTCTTATCCTATTGAGAAATGATTCTCTGAATCCAAATTTCTCAAATATTGCAAACAGGAATTTACAGTTGACTTTGTCAAATACTTTTTCTGTATCGAGTGATACAATTAGTGTTACTTTTTTGATACTGTGAAAGCATTAAGTTAAATAGTTTATGAGTGTTTATAGATGAATGCCTTTGATGAAACCTGTCTGGTCAGGATGGATAAGTGCTGGAATTACTTTCTCAAAGCAGGATGCTAGGACCTTGCTTATATTTGTAATGTCTTTATTTACCAGAGAAAGTGGTGTATAACTAGTTGACTGAGTGAGATCTTTATTTGGTTTTAACAATAGTATTCATGGTAGGAGGAATTCTAGAGGTAATCATAAATTTATCTGTCATTCTTATAAATAGTGGGAACAAGGTTGGCCAAAAATGTTTGTAGGACCCAGCAGGGACTCCATCTGGGATTATTGGGGATTTGATTAAGAGAACAGAATAGTTCTTCTAGAGCTATAGGTTTATCGAACATCCTAACTTGGTCTTGTGTTATATGAGCCAGATCTATAGCACTAAGAAATTTGTGAATATCTTCCATATTCGAGTCATGGTCAGAAGTGTACAGATTCATGTCAAACGTCCTAAAAACATTATTTATATCTTTAAGATTATGAAATGGGTTCCCTGCTAAGTCTTTGATAACTGTAATTGTTGCTTTTTATTTATTTTGCTTAAGTAGGTTTGCCAGATATTTGCCTGATTTATTATTGCATTCAAATTTGTCATGTCTCCAACTGGCAATCTGATGGACGAGCAGAGATTTTGCCAGGGGAATGGTACTTGTCTGACTGCATTATTCTAAGTGTAAAGTTTGGTGGAGGGGTATTATGGAGTTGGGCTCAACTACTTATTTCCATTAAAAGGAACTTTTAATGCTTCATCATACCAAGATGTATTTGACAGTTTCAAGCTCCCGACTATGTAGGAATAGTTCCAACATGACTGCATACCAGTGCACAAAGCATGGTCCAAAATGACCTCGTTTCAGGCATTCGTGTAGTCAATCCAGGTTGCTCAGGTTGTCTGCCTGGTCTTAGAGTCCTGGTCTACTGCTCTATTAATAAGAAGTTGGTTCTTTGGCCCTCTGGTGTTTTTTCCCAATGCCTTTCTGAACTGTGGTTACATACTGACTAATGCACCTACTCAGCTTGGTAGCTACAATGTTGAGAGGAGCTGCCATGTGTGGGAGAGGCAGGTAATTGGCCAGTAATTTCATGATGGCGTGCCCTTGTGAGGATCCTTCATGATCAGGATTGTTCTACCCTTTGTTGGCCAGTCTAGATGAGTACCTGCTGTTAGCCGCCTCCTTTGTGCTTCCTATCATCTGTGGAGTGCCGTTAGCTTCTTCAGAGGTAGGCATGGATCATGTCTCAGTTAAAAAAATGAAAATCCTTCTGTGCTACCCTGATTTTGGCTTCCAGCTTTCTTGTCCACAAGGATCTATATCTACATATATCCTTGATCTTGTACCCTAGTACTTGTAGGATTACTACAGAAGAAGTGACTCGCATCAAGAAACCTTACCAGTGGCTGGACAAAGCCATAGAGGGTGGGGTCTATCACACAAGGCAAGTTCCCAGGCGCAGGCTGTGCAAAGATCTAGAGACAATCCAACACATAAGCGCAGGGTGCAAGATGCTAGCAGGAAGGGCATGGAACACCATAACCAAATTGCCAGCATAGTATACAGTAATATGTGTGCTAATTATGGCCTGGAAGTCCCAAAGTCAAAATGAATTTAGGGTGTTTGAGAATGATGAGCTAAGATCCTGTGAGACTTGCAGATATAGACAGACAAACTAGTGGTGGCTAACCCACTTGACATAGTAGTGGTGGACAAGCAGAGAAAGATGGCTGTAGTGATAGATGTAGCTCTACCCACTAGCTAAAAAAAATGGTAAATGGAACCACTATGCGCAGGACCCTCAAGCACTCAGGCCCATGGTAGTGGATAGAGAACCCAAGCTTGAAGGATAAAGTCTGTCTACAGGTCGAGTAGGGACATTTTTTTTTGTGAGGGAATATGAGCATCAGAAATATGAGCAAGAGACACATAGCCCACAAAATCCATGCCTGGACGTTGCCTGCATTAACAAAGTCTGTATCAGATGTTAAGGAACTAGGGCACATTGATGAGAAGTGGGCTACTGAAACAACAAAGCATAAGAAGACGAGGAATGAGAATAGGGAGCTGTTGGCATGCTACTATACTATGCTGCAATAGCAGCGGAAGGAGTTACTTGACGAGAAATATGGATTCTTTTACACCCAACAACTAGACTAACATCGAAACAACTAGTAGCTCAGTAGTCCAACATCTGGAAGAAGCAACTGCTATCACAACTATGACAAGACTCATGACGTACAACATAAATGCTACAGCAAGGGGGACCCAGGACATCAGGTCGAGTGGAGGTATCATCATCCCCTGGGTTGGGGTGAGGTTGGGTAATGCAAGAACAGTTGCAAGTTTCTTGGGTTTTTCTCTTTATCTATTGTTGTAGGGTCTACCTTACAATATAAAGCGCCTTGAGGCAACTGTTGTTGTGATTTGGCGCTATGTAAATAAAATTGAATTGAAGTTCTAATTAAACATGGACATTAAATTACTTACAAACTCAGTGCATGCTTTTATACAGCTTATCAGTGCTTTTGGAAAGACATTTTTTCATAACAGTTCTGTTTAAAATGTTGCTGTCTGAATGTTTTCCCCATTCTCAGCTGTCATTTGTTTCATCTATGTGTACATCCACTCTCCTCTGTGCTGTTATATCCCATCTCACTGACTTTATCCTCATGCGCGCGCGCACACACACACACACACACACACACACATATTTAAGCTGTTGATCCCAGTGTGCACTATAGTAAGAGCGGTCATTGTGACAGTCAGTATGTTCACCCTGGAGCTCTCAGAAGCTGCACTGGTTATGTCACCTCACACACCCTGCAGCTTATACAGTCATTCCCGTTATGTCACTCAGACTTTTATTGCTACTGGCATTAAAGTGGCTTTGAAACACTGGTGTGTGTGTGTGTGTGTGTGTGTGTGTGTGTGTGTGTGTGTGTGTGTGTGCGCGCGTGCGCGTGTGGGAGTTTGAGCTCTTTTGTAGCAGTGGGTATATTAACTTTGCTTTTATATGTTGCCTTAATTATAGAATAAATTGGACATGGAAAGCAGTTAAAAGGTTAAAAAAAAAAACCAACAGGAACATGCACATAAACATGCTTTGCTGTTGCCTTGCTCTTGGTGTCTAAAGGCAGTTGCAGTTAAGTTGAACCTTCTATTTTTAATGCTTCAGTTCTGCACAGACAGCGGGACAGATGGTTCAGTTTGTTGCGTCACTGTTTTTTTAATTTATTTCTTTCTTTCCTTACTATTGCCAAATTCCCTTATGTCAGCTGTGCTTTATTGGATGCCATCAGATCTGGCATTAGATGAACTGTACTTCCTGTGCTCCTGCTGGTTGGGGTTGGTAATTGTTTCTCAGGTAGCCGCCAAATAAAGGAACCCCATCTGTGAATGAGGAATGCAAATCAAAGGCAGGCTGTTTGCATTATTTAGTCAGTAATTACTATCCCACATAATTTGTAACTGCGATTTTGTTGTTGCTTTAATATGATATAGACCTGAGAGATATTAGAGGGCATTCATTTATCTTTTGGGAAGAGAGACTTCTTAAACTAAAATAGTAAATCAACAGTAAAACTGCTGTATGCAAGAAAATTGACATAATTTAAATGAACCAGGAAAAACAATAATTTTAACAGGTAATATTAAAATAAAATAAAAAACTATATTTAGACCTGTGTTGCAATGGAAAAAAAAAACATTTCACTGTGTGCTTGTTTGTTTTGAGCACACTAGCAAGCCATGATAATATTTTTTTAACTGAATAATTCACAAAGCATCAAGCATACAGCTAATACTGACAGTGCTGAGGTGGGTGGTTGGTGGGTTGTAGCTTGGGACTGGACCCCCATATCAAATTGGGGTTAAAGCCCTATAATAACCTACAGCCAGATTTGTCTGTAATTACAGATCTGAGACTTAAAATATGCAAGAATGGAGTTATTTATTCTTTAGGTTTATGATTATTTTTAAAAGTAAACCCTACTTGAAAACAATGAGACTAAAGGTGCGGTCCCATTAGAGAGACAGCCGGCATGTTTCACAAGCGATAACCTCGACTACAGAGGAAGGATACGCTCTTCTATGAACTCGTTCACTGTTTGATGATGGAATCGACTCTGACACAATAAAATGTTAACTGTCGTTATAGGTCCCAACTGTTTTGCTGGGAACAGGGTGATCCCAGCAGGGGAGCGTGTGAACATTGACGAGCGAACAGTATGCTACTGCACCTACCGGGATGGGACATGGCACACCCACCCCCATGCCACCTGTGAACAGCGCCCACAGCCCAGCCCAACACAGAGCACCCGCACTGAGGCCCCCAGCGACAAGGACAGCAAAGGGAAGGGAGGGAGGCCATTTATTCCCAGACTGGACGTAATACCTTGAATTTTAATTTGTTAGATAAATTTATCAGAGGCAGAGTCACTCTTGAGGTACAAATCAACTCATGAGTCTGCTAAACTTCAACTTTTAGAGCACCACATAAAATGTATTGTTCAGAATCTAGCTTAATTATCCAAATAGAACAGCTTCCCCATATGGAAAAGATATATATAAATCTTATAAAGTTTTTATCTGTCTTGTGTCTGTCTTGAAAAGCATACAAGAGTGAAAACAGATATAAGATCCCTTGAAAAATTATATAATGAAACTTGTATGTTTTGGATACTTCCTAAAACAATATATGAAAGTAATGAGAAAGTGGCCACTTTCATGAGTAAATCATATAAGTTTTCACTATTTCTTTTCCATATGGGTCGGTTCTTCTACCTGAATTCAAGATCTAAAGTTAACTTGTTGGGAAATAAAACAAATTGGTTCCCATTTCTTTCTGGGAAATGGCACATCTTAAGTCCACACAATGGGAACTTCACATAGCTTGGCCAAAATTCTGACTTGTAGTGAAGGTGGCTCCCTGGAAATTTAAACTCTTTTTCCACTACAGCATTGGGTAAGCTCTACTGTATATTTAAAAACAAAAACCCCCACTAAGCTGCTTCTGTTTGGCGTTGGTGAAATAAAAGTGAAACTGTAAAATAATCAAAGAGATGTTTAGTGTCAAGTGTAGAAATGGAGCTGGTTGGCAACACCATTGGGAAAGAAGTTATATTGACAGTAGAAACCCAAACAAGAAAATAGAATACACAACTCTGAGACAGCTTGAAACAAATGCCCAAGGAAGTGGTTAATATCCTATCTTACTCAGTCCATTACTTTAAACCTGAACTGCTGTCATACAAAATGACTGAAGAATTGACACTCTAGCCTTTTGATCAAATACAGTAAATGTAAGCTTTTTTTTCAGATGTAAAGACCAGGAATTTTTTTTGAGATACCGCACAGCCAAAGAAATTCTACTGTAAACACATGCTCATTTAATGGATTTTCTTGTCTTACTGTATTGTTGAACACTGCTGAAGACATCAAACTGTTAAATTTCACTATTAAGAAGTCATGAAGACCTACAGATTTTACAAATATCTTCAAGTAGTTCCCACAAATGCTTTTGGTGGCTGTGTTCTCTTAAACTCTGTGCTCCTACTCATTTCAAGCCATCTCAGATGCATGGGCCATTTTCCTGAAAAATAGATGATTGTCCAGGAAGTTCAGAGCAGACTGTATGCTGTGTTAATGGAGAATAATGTCCATCTAGCAAAACTTGAAACACTGAAAATATCTTGAAGAAAACTTGAGTTGCCATGGATGACACAGCATTTCTGACACACAGTAGTAATACTAGAATGACACCATCCTAAACCAGTCCAGAGTAGACCGACTGTGCCACACATTTTAAGTATGCTGAGATTTGGTTGTTTATGAAAAATAAAAAATAGCATTGAAATTTCCTTTTACATGAGATTGGATTAAAAAAAATTAAAATACACTTTTCTTATTTCTACACCTCTGTGGCAGCAGTACTAACCTATGTGTTGCCCTAGTATGTGGGAACAAAACTCTTAAGAAGCCCATTACCAAGAATAGACACGAGTATCCAATCAAAACCATTTTCTAAACCAGTAGGTAAACTTGAAGTAGCTGATAGTTTAATTGGATTCACTGGTTTAATTGAAGGCTTTATAACAATCAAAAAAAGTTGTACCTCCCAATTTTAAACTAATTTAGACGTAAAGGGGCATTTCTAGAGCAATGCTGTTTGATGAGCTGTGGTTTCTCTAACCCATCTTTGCAGCAGAAAGAATCTCTTAAACTTCAGGTTTCCCAAACTGAATGACTTTCATATCTTAAAGTAATGATGAACTGTTGTTTATTAGTTGTTATTAGCCATTAGCAAAGCCATTCTAGAAGCTTTGTCTGCTTTATCCAGTCCTAAACCAGTTTTGATCCATGTTTAGTATTACCCTCCTGTTGGAACATTCTGTTGTATCCAGCAAAACAGCCTGAGAGCATACTGCCACCACCATGCTCGATAGTCGGTATATTTGCAGAGGTTTTAAAGCATCCAAACTCCACAGTGATCCAAAACCTGTCCTACTGTACAGTGACACTGACATTATAGCAGTTTCCAAGACTCAGGCAGACTTGAGCCTTGGTTGTTCCTGAATATCCTAACCAATTTCTTCACCTGAGTGCAGGATAGGGTCTTCTTCTACAACTTGGCGATGATGACACATCCAAACAACTTGTACCTACACAAAATTGTTCAAACTGATGATCTTGGAATCTGCAGATGTTTATAAATGGCTCCAAGACACCTTCCCAAGTTGTGTAACTCTGTAATTCTCCTTTCTTAGACTTTCCAGTTGTTCTGCATATTTGTCAATTCAATGATTGTTGTCATATAACTTCCTCTATGCTGGTAAAGAGAAAGTCAATTATGATCGATAATGAGAATAGCTCTTGAAGTTGAAAGACAAAAGTGAATGTGTGTATATATTTTAGCCTGTATATATAATTTTGACCCCGTGTGGATAAGAGAAAAAAACAAAATAAATTCAAACTTGTGTACTAAATATTTTTTAAAACATTAAAGATGTATGCCCTGCAATTATTATACCAGGGGAAAAGAACAATTCAAAGAAATTGTTAAGGCTCAAAATATCAAGTATGTAAACTTCTGACCACAACTGTGCATTCTACAGCTTGATAGCTTTGCACTGTCTGCTTATTTGTCAGGCATGTTATGTCCATTGTGTCACTAACCTCTTGTATTAACACTTCCAAGTTCTTTTACTAAACCTGCAGGTACACAGGCTACATGACCACAGCTGAACGTGCACCTACACATACACAGTATTATCGGTACCTTTGTTAAGCGCCACTTTTTCACAACTGAAACTGTATGCAGACATACTGTCACAGTGAAGTGCAGGAAAATGCAATGTTTTTCTTTTCTTTGTACCTCAGACTGATTGACTTTGGAACATGGGCATGATGAAGTCATCTATGACAGAGGAAACACGCTCTATGCAGATGGTAGTGTGGCTTCCATCTGCCAAGCAGTGAGGTGCCAGGGATGTCCAAGTACAGCAGACAGAACTGAAAATGGCCGAGCAGGAAAGCACATTTATACACTAACTGAAAAAGGATGGTGTACACATACATGCCAATTCACAGGTCACCTCCACTGTATATTCAAAACTCTATTAATTAGTGATGTGCGGATCGATCCTGAAATATCGATTCCTCCGATACCAGTCATTTATGTTCTAGAATCGATTCTCACATTAAAATATCGATATTTTAGTAATTTAGGGTAAATTTGTAGTTTATCATTAACAGGAACACAGTGGAAAGAAACTATAACATTCGGATTGTCTACATTCAAAGGTACGGAGCCCCGCAGGGGACATGGGAGAAAAAAAAATTAAGACGGACTTTTGCGAGATCTCGCAATACTTTTGCGAGATCTCGCAAAAGTTTTAGCCGCATTCTTCCCGTTAGCTCGAAGCTAACGGGAGGTCGAGACCTACTACAGCCGGGAGGAACACCGCTTTCCCGGCACATCGTGCCTCGACTTCCCGGTCGGCTTCGAGCCGGCGTCCGAAGAATGCGGCTAAAAGTTTTGCGAGATTTCGCAATCTTAATCCATCTTAATTTTTTTTTTCTCCCATGTTCCCTGCGGGGCTCCGTACAAAGGAACTACTTCCTCTTCCGCCTTTCATAGTTTTTTTTTCCAAACCTTTATTTAAAGATCAGTACAATACAAAATGGAATTAAACAGTACTACAATAATGGTGTTGTACTTACAAAAGAATTGTATGCATAGATAAACAAATACAAGAACAGTATTCAGAAACAACAATATAAATATGCTAGGGGGAAAGTAACTGATCAAGCCAAAGAATAAAGTGATTGAAAGATCTTGATTTTTTCACAAACACCAATAGTTTTGATAGCTTTTAGGTTAGTGGAGTTCTTAATTGAGTTAAGATACTGTACAAGTTCAAAGGAGAATACATAAAAAGAGGGATGTCTTCCTAAACATTTGGACTTGTGAATATGAAATTTAGCCATTAAAAGTAACAAGTTAATCATATATCTGTTATCAAAGTTGAATTTTTTTTGGTTTTTGTGCAGACCAAACAAAACATATTTCAAAAACAGTACAAGTCCTTTAAATATATTTTCTGAAATAAAAACACATAAACTCTGCCAAAAATCCAAAAAAGATGTATAGTAGATTCCTTGGAAGTTTTACAAAAGCTACAGCTTCTATCAATGTCTAATTTGAATTTGCTTTGAAGATAATCTTTAGAAGGATAAATTCTGTGTATTAATTTATAAGAAATATCTTTAATTTTGTTGGTAATTAAAAACTGATTAGGGAGTTTCCAAACTTCGTTCCACATAATACCATCTGACAGCCAGTTCCAGAAAAAAATGACATATGGTAGCGTGGTTATGGTACTCTGAAATAAAGCTCTAATCGATTTATTGCTGTTTTTAGATTGCTTAGAAAAGCAAATCTTGCCAACAAAAGTATGGGAGATGCCAACGGCCTGTGGAATGAAGTGATATTAGGTTTATTCTTAAACAGCATACAAACCCCTGATGGTATTGAGCCAAATACTTTGGTATAATCATGACGAGTTATAGCTAAATTGAAATGTAAACAAAATTCTTCATAGGAGAAAAGCGTACCATTTGAATCAAATAATTGGTTGACTAAAACAATGTCATTCCTAAACCAACTATCTAAGAAGAGAGATTTTCTTTTAAATAAAACATCCTTATTATTCCAGATATAATAACTGTGTGGACTAAAGTTATGCTTGTAAATAAGAGTCCATGCTAAAAAAAAGCTTGACGATGAAAAGCAGAGATTTTTAAAGGGATTTTATCAATATCAAAATTACAAGTAAGGAAAAATTCAGTGCCACCTAACTTAGAAAACATGAACACAGGTATAGTATTCCAAATGGAAGTAGGATTAGTAATTAGATTCTTCAACCAATTTATTTTGAATGTGTTATTTAACGTGTTAAAATCCAACACATTAAGTCCTCCATTGACATAGGAGTTCATAAGAACTGTTTTTTAATGTAGTGTGTCCTATTTTTCCAGATAAAGTTGAAAAGTAACTTATCAACCTCTTTTATAAGTTTTTTTTATCAAGATGCAATGCCAATGCAGCGTATGTAAGACGAGAGATGCCTTCTGCTTTAGTTATTAATACTCTGCCTTTTAACGACAAATCTCTTAAGAGCCACTGATTCCGCCTTTCATAGTCATGTGCGAAATACGGCTGTATAAATGTCTCGCAGCCCCTTGGCGCGCGCACTCACAACAATGGCTGAGCGTAATTGTGCGGACGTATTTTACCTCCACAAACAGCTGAGACGTGGTTTGCGATACATATGGCAAAAAAGTGAGGTGTTGTGGCCATACTTGCCAACCTTGAGACCTCAGAATTAGGAAGACATTCAAAAGGGCTGTTGGGGGGGTGATAAATACATTTTACAGTGTTTATTTATCGGAGAAAATACGTTAGATGTCACCGTTATTATTGGCCGGCCCGGAAACAGCGGGGGTGTCCAAATTCAGAGGATGCTTCCACCTGAGGACCCGGCCTTCGTCGTCTAAAGAAAGCCGTCACATATACGTCACGAGCTCCCTCGGTGGAGTGAAACTCTGCCGTCTGCTCCTTGCTATCTAAAATATAACAGGGCGCTGGCGTAAACTCTCGACCGTCTCACACTTTGTTTAATTCGTTTTCTGTTTAACGTTTATTCAGCTGTGTGGGAGGGATTAATAAAGTTTAATTTAATCTAATAACTTTAATTTCAGCCAAACCGATTTACTCACGAACAAATAAAACACTGAAAAAGCCAAACAATAGCATTTTTAAGTTCTCAATGACTTATCATGTTTAACCCGAGTAGCGAAAAACAAGGGGGTTTGAAAACGATGTGTCGATCGGCTCAGATATTTAAAGTTTACACAGCTACATTCTGAAAACCTGAAAATATGTTAAAAGTTGTTTTGCGACCCAGAAAGAGAAATAAGAGTAATATTAAAACTAAGTCGCTGCCGCCATTGTTGGAAACTGGAATTGGCTGGGCCGCGCTATAAATTCTACATATGGTTTTTCAATTTTGTTGCCTGGGTGGAAAATCGGGAGAAATTCGGGATTCTCCCGGAAAAATCAGGAGGGTTGGCATGTATGGTTGTGGCAACATCATTAACCTTGTCAAACACCTCAGAGTAAATCATATCACAGAATATGACGAGCTTATGTTGAGACGAACTGAAGAGGAAGACAGGGACAGGTGACGTCTCTCACGGAGTCCTTTAGTGCTGCAGGCAGGGAAGGTGTTCAAATAGCGCACAACTTCAGTTTTTTTTTTTTTATTTCTATATGATGAACTCTACATTATTAAGTGATAAGAACAAGAAATCTGTCCTGTAATCATTATGACGCTACAATTTGAGATACAATAAATAAAATGAGTTTTTGTACAAAGTATCGGTATCGGATCAGTATCGTCAATACCACCCTGAATATTACTTGGTATCGGATCGGAAAGGAAATCAGTGGTATCGCACATCACTACTATTAATGCCACACTCCTAAAAAGAAGTCCACTAGGGGAAGATTTCATTCACGGTTAGGTGGTGACAGCTAGACACTGTAAAAACACATTTTGAAGTGTATTCCTCTATTAATTTTGTGTGGCTTCTATCCCATCCTCATGTCGGCTGTAAAATTCACCCCTCACGAGTTAGTTTGTTTTGATTTAAATTCTCCAGTCAGGTTCAAAGTTTAGACTTTTCCCCACAGCTGTAGTCTTGACATTTTTGTTAACAACAATATCTTTGTTGGCCCTAGTGTATCTAATGTGAGGAACGGCAAGGAGTACCAGCTCTCAGTCATGTACATACTGAATATAAAAGAAAAATAAACTTCATATTACCAAACAAGTTCTGAGCATATACTTGACTCTTTATGAATATTAAATCAAAACGATAAGAGCCTTTTCTGTAATAGTCTTAATATTTTGGACCGAAAGGTAAATGAAACCAAGACACATCTCAATAACAAGTTTTTATTGAAAACAAACAGGTGCAGGGTCCAGCTCAGGCTATGCTGCCAGCATTTGAGGCAATCCTGGGCCACAGGTCAGCACACTCTTTGGCCACTGGGCCTGTGATGGCAGAACCTGTAGACACACACACGAAGGAACATAAGTCCCGATACTTGTGTTATTTTAAAAGCTTAAAAAATAAACTGATTTTACAATGGAGAGGCATAAAAGTTAGGCAAATTTATAAGGTGGTGTTATTTCCATTACTGGGAGCACATACTTTGGGTCAAACACCACATTAACCAATACATTAAAAGAAAAAGTTGTACTGAGTATTTATAAATTGTCTCATCCCTGATTGAGATCAGTCAGCCACAGTGGGGTCGCTGCCGTCTCACCCACAGTGATGGAATCAATATTCCCTTCTACGACAACTCACCGAGCCACTGAGCAGACAAAGCAAGTGCTTTTGGAAGGGCAAATATGCGCCTGTCATGACCACACACCAATCACCTCCCTGTACAGCGCGCATGAATGCCACACCACGTTTCAAAAACCCACCTTTCATTTCTCCTTTGTTGTTCACTATGACACCCGCGTTGTCTTCAAAATAGAGAAACACGCCATCTTTTCGTCTATACGACTTCCGCTGCCGTATCACCACCGCAGGATGCACTGTGGAGAGGGGAACAAGGTTCATTTGAGCTCAAAATGAAAAACTAAAAACTGTATTTGAACACCTTTCTGCAACTGAAACTGGCAACTTATATTTAGACATTTAAAGACTGCAGATGGCGACGGTAGTTCCTGCTCTGCTCTAGGGATCTTCCAGCTGGAAGGCTACTCCAACTAGAACCTGTAAACACGTTTCACTAAACTAAAGCTAAACAGGCAAAGAGGAACACAGTCACCAGCTTCACTGTTAATGGATCCACCGCTCCTTATTGTTTAGTTATCTATCATTGAGAATTGACAGTATCTGCAGGAAAGCAGCTTAAATTACATTTAATAATTAGTTTATGAAAGTGTGTGCAACGCTGCAAACAGAACCTACATGTCTGGTGAAGACTGTATGACGACCAGTTTCCCACTTACCCTTCTTCCTGAGCTCTGGCTTGCCTTTCTTGACTGTGGCCATGACCATGTCACCAACTCCAGCAGCAGGAAGACGGTTCAGACGCCCCTTGATGCCTTTCACAGAGATGATGTACAGGTTCTTGGCACCTGAAAAACACAGTAAGAAACACCATAATGAGAACAGAGGACAGGGTGGCAGAAAATAAGATCTACTCCCATTCCGGTTTATGATAAATTCACTTTGTCAGCTTGTCTCATCCCTGATTGAGATCAGTCAGCCACAGTGGGGTCGCTGCCGTCTCACCCACAGTGATGAAATCAATATTCCCTTCTACGACAACTCACCGAGCCACTGAGCAGACAAAGCAAGTGCTTTTGGAAGGGGCGGACAGAAGTAACCAACTAGTAGCCATTTTCCCAGTGCTTCAATCCCGTCACTAGGGCTGTTCGATATAACGATGTATCGGATGACGATATAAAAACATCTATCGTTTCATTTTACACTATAGTTTGTTTTGTGGTGTCGCAAAATAAACTGTTTACGGCAATATTTTTTCATTATTTTGATGGTCACTGTAGTGGCTATATTAATTTCTTAAAGTTCTCTCTTTCTCTTATATTTAATATAACCACACTACGGACAGACAAGCGCCTGTTTCTATGCGTTGTCGTTAGTAACAACGACGGTAACAGCATCGCGTGTCCGCTTGTTTATTTTCTACATAAATCTTTCACAATAAAACTCAAGATCCTGCTGAGACTTTTCAAAATAAACTGAATCATGTGAAAGAGTATGCAGAGTATTTACGGGTGAGAAGTTAAAAAGAGCCGCCAGGTGCTAAAAAATAAACCTTAGACTCAAACGTTAGAACAGGCTTTTCCCCGCAGCACGCCGTGTAATAAATACAAAGAAAACGGCGGCCGTTTCAACTTCTATCTAAAAATGTATCGTTTCATGCTTCGGTTAAAACACTCGACTCCAGGTACATGACGCGCAGCTGGAAACACTTCACACAAGTCAAGCTGCCCGAGATTCACAGAATTTACAGAAAATGTTAAAATTTTGTGATTTGTATCGTTATCGGGACGATAGATGTCTTATATCGGGATATGAGATTTTGGTCATATCGCAAAGCCCTACCTGTCACTGTAGTTTCACTTTTAAACAACAGTGCTATGTTTATGCCCAGGTTCACATAATGTGAGATGCAGTTACTCAAAGTTCTGAAACAGTTTCTTTTTCTGCCAATTACTTTTTAAATTGGTTCTAAAAAACAACATACCTTCAGTGTCTAATTACTTTACCCCCCAAGGTAAATTAATTGGACACTGCTACCAATCGTGCCCATTAATCTACATATTAATCCAAGTTCAACTTCAACAACATGTTTTTGAGTATAAATTTTAAGTCAGGTGAGCCTTCAGGTACAATCAAACTTGTGGTCAAAAGCATTCTGTCTAGAAAAAGTGGAAACAAAAGAACCATGTTGGGTGAGATCTTAGTTTTCAGAAAACCTCTCTCCTTAGACCTGACACACTGATGCTTTACATTACAGGTTGATTTTCACACAGAGGTTAAATAAAAAAAATCTCAAATAATCCATTTATATGCATTAGTCAGTATGGTAGATAGCATGTAGTCATGTTTTCCAAGTCGTCACTTATATTTAATGATAAAGCTGCTTCCAGGACAACAAAAGCAGACTTATTCAGTGCAAACATCAGCAGGTATAAGCAACAAGGATTAAAACAATATCTACAGAAAGACTACAATGATTATATTTGCTAATATGTTTTATTAGCCTTTTGTGATCATTATTCTGCAAACAACTGCTTTAAGAAGAAGAAGAAAAAAAAAAACACTATGAAGTTACAGGGAATAACGAGTAAGGGGTTTCTTCTCTACACAGGGCAATACCAAGGAAGTGGGAGGTTTCTCGCCATTCCAAGCAGTAAGAGAAATTAATCCAGGTTTCCAGTACATTCATCATTGAGCAGCACATGATTCTCTATAGGCCAAGTTAAAATTAAGCAGTTTCACATAACTTCCAAAATTTGAAAGAAAAAAAAACAAACAAACCCTGAGATTTACCAACTTTGTCCTTTTGTGATACTTTTAGCTTGAACTATTTACAACAACAAAATCACAAACACTAGAAGGAGCACACCAAATAAACTAGTTCACATACAGGGAAGAATGGTGTGGTCGGTCTTAGTGAAAAGATAACAGCTCAACATCAAAAACAGCAAGTTTTAGGCTGGATCTTAAATTCCCTTCAATCACTTAAGAGTTTAAGACCATATTGTATAGAAAAGGTGAACAAGAGAAGCAAAAGTCAACAGGAGTCAACCTGACACAGCAACGAGTTACCACAGACCTACCTGTGTTGTCCGCGCAGTTGATAACTGCTCCTACTGGGAGACCCAGGGAGATGCGGAACTTGGCTCCAGAGGAACCACCACGTCCTGCAGGAAAAGAAACATGCCCGAGTAAGAATCATTTCTACCTGACAAATTGGGCATTTGTGATTTAAACTCAGAGGAAAGATATTTCAAATGTAAGTATTTACCATGAGTGCCCTTGTGTACTTAGTGACACTGAAATCCCTGACTTAGATAGCGCTTTAATCAGCACATAGGTCCATTTTAGGAGCGAATGCCACATTTGAGAAATCTACACACCCACTGTAATACATAAGCAGCAAGCTACAGCATGCTTTACTGAAGCTTATAACGCAGCATGAATATGACCTTTGATCAGGACACAATGATGGTTAAAATTCAGAGAAGCCAAATCTAAAGGAACTTCTAACCTTAAGGATATTACAAATACACAACTTTTTACAATTCTGTTTAATTTCGGAGCTACAAAACACGTGAACACTTTAAACCCTATTTTCCATTCACTGGGTTAAGAGTAATGACACGTAGTAACCAAGAGCTAAAACTACATTGTACCTCACGCATTTTCCCTTTTGCTCAATAAGAGTTTGTTTCAAATGTGGCAGTTCCAATTTATCTACAATTCACGCTTGGTGTGCACCGGCTCTCCTTAGCTTTCCCGGCTAGCCCTGATCACCACAAATAAATTCACTTCATTGGCACACTTTCAGGTCAGGAAGCATCGTTATAACTCACTTAAAAACAAAGACCTTATCACCACACAGAAGGCTAAAGTGTGTGGAAGAAAATGCGACTAGCTCGTACACATTTTCCGCCTCTAGCATTTCTCGCTTCAGTAATACATGGCGCTGAACGAAAAACATGGCTTCCTTCAATTCCCATCTCAACCGCGGTCTTTATAAAATCGCTAACTTTTGTCATAATTTCAAAACTAGTCCCACAAAAACACTAATTTAGCTTCTCTATCACACATAAGCAACTATATACGCTGTAGCTCGTCTTAGAAAGAGCAGATGGAGGTGGATTTTATAAAGCAACTCTCATACCTCTCTTAGACATTGCTGCAGCACGGAAAGAGGAAGGCGGAGAAAGGAATTGTGGGTAATAAAGCTGAACAGAAGTTCCTCCGGGTCAGGGTGAGGAGACGCGCTGCGTTCAAGAACAGTCGGGAAAATTCACAAACACATTTGGTGTTTACGTTATTTTTTGCGTCTACGATAGAAAATCGAACTGGATCACAAAGTGATGTTATATTTATTAGTCTCGCGTGTTTTGAAAACACCGTTTACCTTAGTGTTTCTTCTTTTGTAAGTCCAATTTTTATTATTATTATTATTATTATTATTATTATTATTATTATTATTTGAATCAAATTATTTACTTGTTTACCTAAACCATTTACCTGCCCGTTATATGTAGTTTCTGTTTAATTCTGTCTTGGGAAAGGGTTGAAAAATAATTTTAACGGTTTTGGATAGAAATGTAGTTGTACAATCATTTGTTTGGACTGCTAAGAGGTAACACTGTTGTACTTATTGTTGTGCTTTATGAATACATTTTTTGTTTGAAAAATCCTGTGGTTAAAATTAATTATCATTTTATATCATTCATCATTTGTTACTGAATCATAATGAATTAGAATAGATCACTGACACAACAACGTCCTCGTCTGTGCGTGTTCTCTGTTTAAAAACGTCAGTCTGTTACATTAAGACTTTAATTACATTTCATGAATATAATTAAGCAAAGAACTCAAGGATATTACATTGTAATCGAACATGATGGGACAACAGAAATTAATTTAAACTCAGATGCGCATCTTTCTAAAAAGAAAAAAAAAGAAAAAAATAGAATATCACAAATTGTTAAAACTGACGATTTACGAGGCTACATGTACCTTTGTATATATATATATATATATATATATATATATATATATATATATATATATATATATATATATATATATATATATATCTTTGCTTTTTTCTTTCTTCTGGCCTCTTGGGGGCAGCAGAAGCTGGTGTAAAACAGCTTGTTGAGATAATATGAAGAATCATCAGTGGTCTGGATTGGACTGGTAATCCAGCCCAGGGTAGACGCAGTTGTAGGCCGTTGGGTCAATATGATTTTTCACCTAACTTCCAACCTAAACAAGAAAACCAGCGTAGTCAGAGTGTTAAGAGCGGTTAAAGAAATACCTAGAAATAAGTTGTGATATTTTCAGTGATCTCCAGTAGAGATTGTAATTATCTGGCCTCTGCTGTTGTTCTTTGCGGATTTAGCCACCCGAATTCATCAAGAAATAACCAAATATTACACAAGCTATCATGGCTGATTTCCAGCACTTAGACAGTACAAAAGGAGTATAATGATGGAATTCAGTGAGTGAATCTACTCAAAAAGTCCTTTAAGTAGGGCTATGTGACTATCTGTCTGTCCCCATCATCTAGCAGACTGCGGGCATTTAGTAGTGAGTGCTGGGCGAATCCCCCCCCCATCACTGGCTTAAATCAGTTTCTGTTAACCTGTTGTGGTTATACCCCAAGGATCAGAGACTTGGAGCCTTTGAACAGAGACTTCTGTACAGAGGTAATCTAATGTTTACGCCATTTTACAACACAGCTCACCATTATAAAGAGTTTCTAAGTGTTTTAAGGGTTTTTACTTTCAAATCCAAAAGCAACCTCTATAATAGTGATTACCAGGCTGCAAAGGTACTGCAGGTAAACTGCAGTAACAAGGGAAATTCAGTTTGAAATTATTAACATGTTAAGTTACATTTTTTTTAGAAATGTATCTATTTACATAAAAAGTGAATCAAAACTTGTAATAAGAGGTTGTTAGTTAGTTATATTACTCTTTATTCTCGCCTAAATTTACAGCTCTTGCACTAAAGTAAGGTATTCAAGTTGCAGGTGTGTTGCACAATTGTCTTAACATTTTGCATATGAATGGGAAACATTAGCAATTTATATTAGCAATTTACAGCTATAAGCCTGTGTTGTTTATGACAGTTTTAAAAAAATAAAATTTCCAAGAAAATACATCACTTTCTCTTGTTTTTTGATTAGAGTGCAGATTTAAGATGGCTTTCTGACTTTTCTTGACCTTGGGGATAGCTGCTCTTTAATATTCTATGTATACAATTTGGACCTGTGTGAACACAATAGTCCCATAATGCACGGTGTTGGTGACGTCTTGATCCCCAGTTCAGGGTTAGGGTTGCTGCCTCTCTCCCCTTCTGTTCATTCTGTACACAAATGAGTGTCGCAGCAATTTCACGAACAGACATATCCTGAAGTTTGCTGACGACACAGTGATCGTCAGTCTTCTAGTGGGGGATGAGTCAGGCCATGGACAGGTTGTAGATGATTTTGTGAATTGGTGTGATGAGTCCTTCCTTTCACTTAATGTGTCAAAAACTAAAGACATGATTATTGATTTTAGGAAGTCCTCTTATAGCTCATCACCTACTATCATTAAAACTGCCGATATTGGGATAGTTGAGAGTTATAAATATCTAGGTGTGGTACTCGACCATAAACTGTGTTTTGAATCTCATGTTGATGCCACTACTAAAAAAGTTCAACAAAGACTGTTCTTTTTAAGGAAAATGAGATCTTTTAATGTCTCATCTGAGATGTTGTCTTTGTTTTATAGAAGTTTTATCAAATCTGTGATGTCTTTTTGTATCGCTGCCTGGTTTGGTAACCTGACGGTGAAGAATAAGAATCGGTTGGGACTTCTGGTAAAAACTGCTAGCAAAATTTCAGGGCGCTGGCAAGATGGACTTTTGGCCATTTACAATAGAAATGTGCTTAGAAAGGCTCATTCTATTATTAATTGTTTGAACCATCCACTTCACAGTGAGTTTGAGTTGTTGCCTTACAGCCGCCGTTTTAGAGTACCTGTGAGGAAGACTCCAGGTCTCTTTTATCCCCACTGCATCTTGTCTCCTCAATGGCAAATAACTGTCCTTGGACTTTCTATCACTATTATTGTCATTATTATTTTATAGTATTGTTCTGTTTAATTATATCCTGCTGCTAAACTAATTTCCCCTTGTGGGACAATAAAGAAATTGAATTGAACTGGTTTGTGCTCCAGTGGGTGTTGAGAGTTAAGCCTTTTAGTACTGATCCATATGCATTGGTTTATGGTACAAATCAGCTTTTAAATGCCCTCCATTACTGATGGAAATCTCGCAGTCTAAAAAGGCTATCCTGTCATTTTTTGCCCTAGTTCCTAATTCTGGTTTTCCAGAGACCACCTACATGATTCCGTGTCAGCATGGAGTCCAATCCAGAAATAGTTGAGAGTCTTAGTGAACTTTCTTATTCTGAGCATGTCTTAGTCCATCTCTATTGTTGCCAGGTCTGTATATATGGTCTGGCACTGTCCCTGCTCTTGATTTGGAATGTATGTCCTTTTATATCAGCATGAAGGTTTTGTCCTAGTGAAGAACAGCATGGCCTTTTGGTGGAGGTCAGCCATATTTGTTTACAAAAATAAGAAAATATTTGAATAATTACATCCTTCTAACAATTTTATAGAGATACAGTGAAAATTATATGTACAGATGACAACACTGTACCTAAAACATAAAAGATAAAGTTAATTTTTTGTGTTTTTTTTCCCACTGTACATGTGAAACTACAGTACTATTGACTGCTTATTTGAATATAACTACATGTTCAGATGGGGTTTATCATCATTATCATCATCATCATCATCATCATCATCATCATCATCATAATAATAATAATATTTTGTGTAGCACCTATTAGGAAACCCAAGGGTGAAGTTTGAGGACTGTTTGGTAATTGTTAAAGTTGTCAGAGCCCAGACTCCTGACTCCAGGGAAGACTTGGTGATATCAACTGTAGGGGGACACTGAGCGGGTAGACATGCTTTGACCAATGCTGTCTGCATTGGGAAGAGTGCACGTAGAGTCTTTGGCCTTGGTTATTCATTTGAGAATAAGAGAGACCTGAGAATGTTATGTTAGTTAAGGCACACAACGGTAATTAAAAAAATGGCATGAAAGCTAACAGAGCAACGAGAGCACAAGTGTTTTTGGAAAGATAATAACATGACAGAACACCTGTGGGAGTGAGAAGCTAACAGTAAAAAGTAAGTTTTTGAATTTGATGTTAGAAAAAAAAGTTGGGGTAGGGCAATGTCTGTCACTGACTAGCAAAGGCAATATAAAAATGATTTTACAGTAAGTTGGCTTTATTTAAAAAACTACAGTAGCTTTCTCTAAACAATGCATTGTGGCAGATTCTTTGACCATTAAATCAAATACACAGCCTATGTGGCCTAAAATGCAACTTTACAGATGCATTGTGGATTTTCTAATGTTGGGAGAGGTTCTAGCTGTGAGTGGTAGGATTTTCAATGTGGGAAACCTTAATTGATTCAAATGTTATTTCATTATTTGTCAGTATGTGTGTAGGACAGGAACAGCTAAAATTTGTTCATGGCAGCTTAAATACATAAACTGTGATCATTTTCATTTAAATTGAAGTTTGAAGTTAATTGGAATTAAATAAGTTGCTTGAAAATATATGTTTGTGTTTCAGATGCTATATGTGTATTAAAGTAAGTATACCAATAAGCTGGTCCTAGCTGGACGCTAAAATCCTACATGAAGCTGAAAACAGCCCACATATCTTAAGTTCACTTGATAGCTAGCTAGAGCTAGAGCTATAGACAGGGTCATGGTCTTGGGTTTAGGACCCAGTGTTCTGAGTTTTAAGTCCTTTTATAGCACTTACTGTTTTTCATTATATTGAGCTTTATTGAGTCTGTTCTTGGTTTCAGTTTATATTGTATATCATTAGTTTCTATGCAATCCTAAGTCTCCTCCTGTGAATTTATCCCCTCAGTTTGCTTCTGTTCTTTGTCACATCTTCCCTCTCGCTGTCCTTTGTGTATCCAGGGTAGTACGTTCCCAGTTGCTTCCCAGCCTGGGTTCAATTTTATTTTGCTTCCTGACTCCTGTAATTCAGCAATAAAGCTGTGATTTGAGTTGAATTCTGCTTCCGAGTTATATCCACTGATAATCAAATTCAAACAATGTTTTTGAGTATTTTCTAAAATTAAAGGGACTTTTATTTTATGTGTTAATAAATATCACAACAGAAAGACACCTGAAGGGTAATTTCATGACACAAATCAGTGGTGAGGATTTAAAGCACATTTATTCTGTATGTAAAATGTATAAAGCAAAAAAGCAAACTGTTCTGTATTGTAGCATCGTGACATTGCTTATAAAGTGTCTGCTTATGTATATTTGCTCACTAAAGGTTTTTCCCTCTGATAAACACAGCCGAATTCTCAACATATTGTTGGATGTTAACATGTGAATCTAGGTTTAGTCTGACAACACTGAGGTCACAAAACTGGCAAATCAGTTTAGATCTCTATGCAGATTACAGATGTTTGACCATTTTTAATCCGGTTTTCAATATCAGCACTCCACTGAAACTGCTTTTTAAAATATTCGCATTGATTTTCTATTGATATCTGATGCAGAAATGTTTTCATTACTCATATTCTTTGACCTCAGTTGTCCCTTTGATACTGTTGACCATAATATCTTTCTTAATAGGCTTGAGGTTTGATTTGAATTGAATTGATATACCTTTATTAGTCCCACAAGGGGAAATTTCATAAGGCTGCCGACCTATTGCACGCAATGGCGGCGCCATCTTACTCTCCGACCATACATACATTACACAAAACATCAAATGGGGAAGACAGGTCAGAGAGGTATAACAATGGAAAATGCACCACATGAGGAAAGATAAGGAGAAAAAAATAACTCCCCCCAGACTGAGCTCCAACAGGGAGATCAGTTTGAGAACAGAAAAAAACACCTCTGCACATAGCACATGAAAAAACTCTTAATACACCAAAGAAACACATGACAAGCAACAGGGGTGGGTAAAGGGTGAGAGACAGCCGATTTAGACAGTACATCCGGGCCTGCAGCCTGTGCGCTGGTCTCCTTGATCCACCGTCAGCATCGGAAGGGAATAAGCGTCGAAGGCGTTTGGAACGGGAGGAGGGATGAGTGTGTGCATATCAATGTATATGTATGTGTGTGCGTGTCCAGAGTTCAGCTGAGACAGTGCCCTTCGCCATGCTAGGCTAAGTAAACAGTCTTCCAGCCAACACAGGTGGTTTAGGCAGGTATCTCTGGCCCGTCACTAGACTGGTTTTCCTCATGTTCCGATCTGTTACAATCAGCAAGTTCTCTTTTTACACTGCTTCTGAATGAGGGGGTTCCACAGATTGTTTGTGCATTTGTGTCATCAGGTCACTGAAGTGTGGTGTTGCTGGGATTGCAGGAAGCCTTCTAAGAACTTTGGAATGTCCTTCAAGAAAACTGGAGATGCCTAAAAGAAATTACTTTAAAACCTGGAAAAGAGAGTTCTGACTGTGTTAAAGAGAAAGAATAAAAAATCTATTTTTATATGCTGTATTTACATTTATGTTTGCATATGTCAATAAACCACTTCATGAGCATGCAAACTCCAGGACCTTCTTGCTGTGAAACGACAGTGTTAACCACTGTACTGTTCCATAATTAATTCTTATAGGAATTATGTAATAATATCTCTATATAATTATATAAAGCCAAGCCAAAGCATCCAATTAATGTATTACAACAGTTATATTCAGTAAAGTGTAATAGCATACATGACCTACCTACAAGTTATTTATAGGTGGCTTTCAAAAGCCTTTAAAAGATAATCTTACATTAGTACAGCAATTTAAAAACAAATACAGAATAAAATAAAATAAATGAAACAAATAAAACTGCAAAACCACAGAACAAAACTATCAAAACTGATCAACAAAGTTGTGTATATCAGATTATAACTTCATGATGAAAGAAGACATCAAGTTACATGTTCTTATTGTTTAATTAACAAGTATTATCATACAAGAAATAAAAAAATCTGCAAGTCAATACCTACATTTTAAAATATTCAGTTAACAGTGACTCAAAACAAATGTGACTAACTGAATAAAATTAATACAGCTGAGAAACATTTTACAGATACATATTATTATTTCTCTATCTTATGAGGTATTTTGAGTTGTAGTTTCATTTTTGTACAATTGCACAATTGCTGTTTTAGTACAAGTACCCTGTGTATTTAATGGTGCCTAGCCTATATGATCCACTTTAAATGCTCTACTCTAAAACCTAGGATTTGGATTTAGAATATTTGACTGTTAAATGCAGACCCGTCTACATAACTCGTGATTTTACTGTCGTCCTGGTAAAAGCTGTATGTGTTGCACCCTCAGAGAGACATGACTCCATTCTCCTTTTTCTTGCAACTTTATTCTCCTCAGTTCAGGTTTGGAGTTTACAGGCAGAATAGCGTATCATCAGCAAAACATCGCTCCCTCACGTCTCAGACACTGTTTTTTTCTCTGCGCTTACTGATGACATCACACATCTGAACTCTGACCTCCTGGAGCCAGTAAACTCCAAAAATTTAACTAGAAATGTGTCCAAAAACAAAACACAATTAAATAAGAATAGTCTTTAAAGATTTTTCCAACAATTCAGAAAAATTTAAGTTTTATAACTACTTTTAGAGCGCAACATATGTACCACCAGATGCTAATGCTAACTCGGCCATGGATGAGCTGCACAAGGCAAAAAGTAGTCAGCAAAACTCCTGTCGCGACACAGTGGATGTCATAGCTGGGGACTTTATCCATGCTGACTTAAGTGCAATATGCCCCAGAATTGAACTGCATATTAAGGGGGGAAAACACACTGGACAAAGCCTACAGCAACATCCAAAAAGCTACAGAGCAACCCCACTACCACACCTAGGTTTGTCAAACCACATATCCATGCTATGGACACCTGCACACTCCCGTCAGGAGAGCACGGTCAGCCACATATAGGGATGGGTATCGTTTAGGTTTTATCCGATACCAGTACCAAACCGGTACTTTTGAAACGAGCTTAAACGGTGCTCGAACCGGTGCTTAAAGAATGGAGAACACACACTTTGTCCAAAAACCTCTTATGTTTGGCTGTTTTTTTTGTAAAAAGGTAACAATGTTAGCCTTTTCTGCAGCTACAGGGCATATATGTGTCAGGGTTCCTGGGTCGGTGACCCAGTGTTTTCAGTTTTGTTCATGTTCAGTTTATTTTGCCACTTCCATGTTCTCACTTCCTGCTTTTCCTGTGTCAGCTCGTCTCGTGTCATTAGCCAGATTATGTTCAGCTGTGTACTCACCGGTCTCTCATTATCATCCTCATCAGTCTGTGTATTTAAGCCCTCTCTTCCCTTCAGCCCTTGTCGTGTCATTGATGTTCGTGTGATGTTATGTTGTCGTTTCCGCCTGCGTTCAGTCAGCCAGCCATTCAGTCAGTCCTTTGTTCATTCATTCTGTCAGCCGTCCAGCCAGCCATTTCCTGCCTCTGTTCTGTTTGTTCACTCCATCGGCAATAAACACCCACCTTCACCTACCCACCTGTGAGTCCAGCGTTTGGGTCCTCCTCCTCTCATCCCCGACACTACTCCTGACAGAATGACACGACCCCGCGTTGTGGACCCAGCGGACTCTGAACTTTTTGAGCGGCAGGAGGCAGCGCTCCTTCGCTGGACGGAGGGGCTTAGGGGAAAACAGCGGCTCTTCGCTGAGAGAGAGCACGTCTTCGCAGGGACTCGTCTGGCTCTGGGCGGGCCTCGAGGACGCCGCGTTCTTCCGCCTGCTGCCTCTACTGCATTGGAGCATTCGCCGTGGAGAGTGGGCGTCACCGGCCAAGTTTCGGCCGCTCGCTCCATCGCCACTCCGCTCCTCGCTCGCCCGCCGGCCGCTTCACTCTCCAGCCTTTCCGCCTTGCCACGGCACAGCGGCTACACCTCCCACCTCGGCTCAGCGGAGGCTACCGCGCCAGAGGCTCAGCCGTTTACCCTGCCCGCTTCCTCTTCCCGGGGAGAGCGGCGCACACGCCGCCATAAAATGGACTCTTTTCAGCAACTCCCGGGGGTGAGTTCCAGTGACTGTTTTCCACACCCCTCATCTGATTATTCACTTAAAACGCACAAAAGACTCGTTTCTGATTCATGGGGAGTTTCCCTCCTAGAGGATGAAGTGGACTGGGAAGATTTTTTCTGCTCTGCTTCCCCAAAGACTGTTCAGTCAAAGACTGTAAATAGTGGTGACAGAAGGACCAGAATAAATCCCGAGAGACCTGTCAGTATCACTCACCCAGTCATCATTTCCACTCCTATCAGTCAGCCGACACCCCCACCAGTGCCAGCTCCCAGGAGGAGGGCAGCTGCGACCCAGTCTACCTCCACACCCGCTTCTGTTTCTCGGGTGGGGGTGACTGGTGTCCAGCCACCTCCCGTGCCTGTCCCAGCGCCCAGGCTGAGGGCAGCCAGAACCTAGCCTGACCCCCCTAGAGGCTTGGAAGAGCTAACGGGTTCACCTGCTACTTCACCACTTTATCCACCTCCTGACCCAGCCTTTCACGCCCTCGCACTATCCCTAGTTAGATTAGCTGACCTGTCCCCTGCCCAGGCACCAGCCTTACTAGCCCAAGCTGTAGCTTTATCTCCGTCACTAGCTCAGTCTGTAGCTCATCCATTAGCCACACCTACCTCAGCTCCGTCGTCAGCCTCGCCTACCTCTGTTCATCCCTTAGCGTCTCCACTCCAGTCAGTTCCCTCACCTGCTGTTCAGCTTCCACTCCAGTCAGTTCCCTCACCTGCTGTTCAGCTTCCACTCCAGTCAGTTCCCTCACCTGCTGTTCAGCTTCCACTCCAGTCAGTTCCCTCACCTGCTGTTCAGCCTTCACTCCAGTCCCCTGTAGTTCAGTCTCCTTCTGTCCTCCAGTCCCCTGTAGTTCAGTCTCCTCCTGTCCTCCAGTCCCCTGTAGTTCAGTCTCCTCCTGCCCTCCAGTCTACTCTAGTTCAGTCTCCTCCTGTCCTCCAGTCTACTCTAGTTCAGTCTCCTCCTGTCCTCCAGTCTACTCTAGTTCAGTCTCCGGTCCTCCAGTCCCCTGTCCAGTCAGTCCAGTCTGTAGTCCAGTCAGTCCAGTCTGTAGTCCAGTTGCCTCCTGTCTCCCAGTCGCCCGTCCACCATCCTGTTCAGTTCCCGGACCTGCAGCCACAGCACCCAGAGCCAGCTGTGAGCTCTCCTGCTCCTCAGCCAGGGGTTTCCGCACCCGCTGGCCCGGCCGCTCCTCAGCCAGGGGTTTCCGCACCCGCTGGCCCGGCCTGTCTCCAGCCAGAGGCTTCTGCGCCCGCTGGCCCTGCCTGTCTCCAGCCAGAGGCTTCCGCACCTGCTGGCTCTACAGCTGTGGCTCCGTCACCCCCGGCTCCCGTGCCGTCGTCTGGTCCAGACTCAGCTTCAGCCTCTGCTTCGCCTGGTCCAGCCTCAGCCTCGCCTGGTCCAGCATCAGACTCAGCCTCAGCTTCTGCCTCGCCTGGTCCAGCATCAGACTCAGCCTCAGCTTCTCCTTCGCCTGGTCCTGCCTCAGCTTCTGCTTCGCCTGGTCCTGCGGCCGCCACGCTGTCGCCCAAGCCACGTTCTAGACGTCATCGCCGGCGTGGCCGCCCACCGGACCGGCTCAGGGGCCGCCGCCGCCGTCCTCGCGGCCGCCCACCGAACCGTCTCATCTCGACCGCCGCCGCCGTCCTCGCGGCCGCCCACCTGAACTATCTCGTCTCGGCCACGGGCCGCGTGGCCGCCCACCTGAACTGTCTCGGTGTGGACTCCGTCCCTCCGTCCTGTGCCCCCTCCGCCCGCCCTGTTCTGGTCTTTTTCTCTTTTGGCCGTCGGGTGCCGGCCATTGAAGGGGGGGGGGTACTGTCAGGGTTCCTGGGTCGGTGACCCAGTGTTTTCAGTTTTGTTCATGTTCAGTTTATTTTGCCACTTCCATGTTCTCACTTCCTGCTTTTCCTGTGTCAGCTCGTCTCGTGTCATTAGCCAGATTATGTTCAGCTGTGTACTCACTCTCATTATCATCCTCATCAGTCTGTGTATTTAAGCCCTCTCTTCCCTTCAGCCCTTGTCGTGTCATTGATGTTCGTGTGATGTTATGTTCAGTCAGCCAGCCATTCAGTCAGTCCTTTGTTCATTAATTCAGTCAGCCGTCCAGCCAGCCATTTCCTGCCTCTGTTCTGTTTGTTCACTCCATCGGCAATAAACACCCACCTTCACCTACCCACCTGTGAGTCCAGAGTTTGAGCCCTCCTCCTCTCATCCCCGACACTACTCCTGACAATATGGTATCACTCTTGGCTGGAAACAGTGCTTAATCAATGGAAAAAACACCAATTTTGTCCAAAAACCTCTCATGTTTAGCTGTTTCCCACTTTTTCTTTGGTCATTTTAGCCTTTTTGGCCAGGGTGAAGGGAGTATCTGCCATCAAACAAGAAGACAGCCGCATGTAACTACGACGGTGTTTGCTAGTTCACCTTACGTGCATTAATTTAATAACGTGGTTAGCCTACTCAACGTAAATTACACACGAACAACATTAAGCTACTCACGCAGAGAAGAACAGCTGTTGCTGCCATCATCATCCGTCATCATTTCTGCTACACTGACAGGACTAGGGGCCAGGACTCTCGTCTTCGGGTTCTTGGGGGATGTTGCTAACTCCAGGTCCGATAACAGGCACCACACGCGCAGAAGATGTGCTCGGTGTGAGGTCTCACAGCAAGCTATCAAATACGGTGCATTTCTTGGCTTTTAACAAAATGCTATACGTCACCAGGTGTTTCATCAGATTCGAGGTGTTGCCTCCTTTGCACAGTATCACCTTAAAGCACTTTTTGCAGGCTGCTGAGTTTGCATCTTTTGCTGTGGAGTACAGCCAGACTATTGACCGCTTCGCCTTGGGCATTTTTAATCTGTAGCTCTGCTCTAAAAGAATGTACGTACCTGGGCCCGCCTACTATCCTTGCAAAGGTAAAATGATTGGCTAGAATCCAAAGTGTATGACATCTCAGGAAAAAAAGCACCGAAATAAACCTGCGCTGCTTTTCGGTCTGGTTACTACTGTTTATGTCAGAACCGGTGCCATAATGGCACCGGATACCGGTACCCATCCCTAGCCACATAGACTGTGAAAACCTGGCCGGAAGGTGCATCACAACTGTTTTGAAAACACAGACTGGAGTGTGTTTGAACACCAGGACCTGGAGGAGCATAATACATCTGTGCTCGCCTACATCAACTTCTGTGTCGACAGTGTCACTGTGGACAAACGTCTCTGGGTGTATTCCAACCAGAAACCTTGGATGACTAAAGAGGTCCAGGTCCTGCTGAAGCAACGTGACGCCACTTTCAGATCTGGTGACAGTATGCAGTACAGTGCAACCAGATCTGAAAAGAGGTATCAGAGAGGCCAAGGCGGCGCACAAGAGGAAGGATGAACACCACTTCAGCAACAACAATTCATGACAGGTATGGCAGGGAGTTTAGCACCTAAGCAACTACAAGCCTGGCAATACCATGATGACTGAGGGCCAGAGCGACCACCACTTCTTTGCAACTTCGAAGTGAAGGGACCAGAGGCAGCCGCAACTCAAACATCGGACAGCAGCATGGTGCAGGAATTTGAGAAGAGATGCACACTGAGGGCAGTGAGCCCCAGGAAGGCTGCCGGTCCAGACAGGGTGACCGGGAGGATCCTAAAAGAATGTGTAGACCAGCTGGCCAGGGTCTTCATTAAGATCTTCAACACTCCACTGTCCCAGTCCTGCATCCTGCCATGCCTAAAGTTAGCCACAGTCTTACACCTGTTATAATGAGGTCTTTTGAGAAACTAGTCTGACACCACATCATGTCCTGCCTGCCACCAACACTCCACCAGCTCCAGTTCGCATACAGAGCTAACAGATCAGCTGAAGTAGTGCGCATGCGCCAACCAGCGTGCAGCCTGTTACAGTCGCTACTGCTTTTTCTCTTAGTTTAGCTCTTTTTGTTACGTATTCTTTTTTTCTGACTTGTATTTTCATCCGTTTATTATCTTTTACTCAATCATGTGGATTGAGAGAGTTTTTGTTCTTCTGGTGGCCATGGAACTGTTACTTTTGTCAAGGAACGGGACCGCGGCACATCTCCTACAATCACGGACTGTTTACTCCAGAGATCAGCTGATCGCCCTGATGCCGGCCGGCTCGCTGGCCAGGCTCGCAGAAGTATCAGCTGAAATTTGGAGGAAAACACATCGGCGATGCAGAGGTCAAGGACAGAAGAGAAGAAAGAAGGAGACGGTTAGACAGCGGAGGCTTGAAGTGAGGAGGAGGTATAAACCGTGTCTGCCATCTATCATAATGGGAAATGTGCGATCGTTATCGAATAAAATCGACGAGCTCTCAGCACTGGTACGGAGTCAGAGGGAATACCGAGAGTGTAGCCTGATGTGTTTCACCGAATCATGGATGCACCAGGACATTCCCGATGAGAATGCTTCCGTGGAAGGCTTCCACACTGTTCGGGTGGACAGGGACAGCATCGCTAGCAGTAAGCGGAAAGGAGGTGGGCTTGCTGTTTTAGTTAACAACCGGTGGTGTAACCCTGCCAACATAACAATCAAAGAAAGGATTTGTTGCCCGGACATTGAACTGTGTGCTGTTGGACTCAGGCCGTATTATTTACCCAGGGAATTCTCTCACATCATCTTGGTGGCTGTTTATGTTCCTCCCTCTGCTAACCCCACAGCTGCATGTGACACTATCCACTCTGCCATAGCCCGGTTACCGACTCAGCACCCGAGTGCATTTATTGTGATCTCGGGTGACTTCAACCATGTATCACTGGACAATACACTAACAACATTCAGACAATATGTGGACTGTCCCACCAGGGGAGAAAAAATTCTAGACCTACTGTATGCTAATGTCAAGGATGCATACAGCTCCTCCTCCCTCCCCCCACTTGGTAGGTCAGATCATAACCCGATTCACCTCACCCCCCGCTATGTGCCAATTGTGAGGAGGGAACCTGTGACCTCAAGGAGTGTTAGGAGGTGGTCAGAGGAGGCCTTAGCGGAACTACAGGGCTGTTTCGAGGTGAACAACTGGGAAACACTCTGTGAGCCTCACGCCGAGGACATCAATGGGCTTACTGAGTGTATCACAGACTACATATCTTTCTGCACCGACTCCATTGTTCCAGCTCAGACTGTTCATTGTTACCCAAATAACAAGCCGTGGGTGACTAAGGACATCAAAGCCCTCCTCAACAAGAAGAAGAGGGCTTTCAGAGGGGGCAATAAAGAGGAGGTGAGGAAGGTCCAGGTGTTACTAAAGGACAAGATCAGAGAGGCTAAGGACAATTACAGGAGGAAGCTGGATTGGAAACTCCAGCAGAACAGCATGAGAGAGGTGTGGAGGGGCATGAAGACCATCACTGGATTCAGGCCAACCAACAGCAGGGGAGCTGAGGGAGGTGAAAATAGAGCTAACGAGTTGAATCTGTTTTTCAATAGATTCGACACCACAGTGTCTGCTCACACCCCCACAACCTCACCTGTAGTCAGCCTAGAATCCAGAGCCACACCACTGTGCCAGCCTCTCTCTTCACATGGCGCTGTTGCCTCCTGTGAGATTCCTGACACCCCTCCCCCACCCATCACCTTCTCTCAATACCAGGTTGAGATGCAAATGAGGAGACTTCACTCAGGGAAGTCTGCTGGACCAGACGGAGTGAGTCCCCTCGTCCTCATGACCTGTGCCCCCCAGCTGTGTGGAGTCTTTCATAAACTGTTTATGCTGAGTCTGAGTCTGCAGAGGGTCCCAGTGATGTGAAAGACATCATGCCTCGTCCCTGTACCAAAGACGCCACGTCCCAGTGGCCCCCAGGATTACAGGCCCGTGGCACTGACCTCCCACATCATGAAGACCCTGGAAAGGCTCATCCTGGACCAGCTGCGACCCATAGTAAGACCACATCTGGATCCCCTTCAGTTCGCTTATCAGCCTCGTCTCGGAACTGAGGACGCCATCATCTACCTGCTCAATCGTGTCTACACCCATCTGGACCAGCTGGCGAGCACTGTGAGGGTCATGTTTTTTGACTTTTCTAGTGCTTTCAATACCATCAGGCCGACCCTCCTGGGTGATAAGTTAGCAGCGATGCAGGTGGATGCTTCTCTGGTGTCCTGGATTGTTGATTACCTGACAGGAAGACCACAATATGTACGTCTCCCACAGTGTGTGTCTGACAAGGTAATCAGCAACACAGGGGCACCACAGGGGACTGTCCTCTCCCCCTTCCTCTTCACCCTCTACACCACAGACTTCAGCCACTGCACAGAGACCTGCCATCTTCAGAAGTTTTCTGATGACTCTGCGGTGGTTGGATGCATCAGCAGGGATGATGAGACTTCACTCAGGGCTGTGGTCGACTCCTTTGTCACGTGGTGTGAGCAGAATCATCTGCAGCTCAACGTGGAAAAGACCAAGGAACTGATCGTGGACTTCAGGAAGACCAGGAAACACTTGATCCCTGTTTCAATCCAGGGGGTCAGTGTTGACATTGTGGAGGACTATAAATACCTTGGAGTACACATTGACAATAAACTGGACTGGGCTAAAAACACCACAGCACTTTACAGGAAGGGCCAGAGTCGTCTCTATTTTTTGAGGCAACTGAGGTCCTTCGACATCTGCCAGAAAATGCTCAGGATTTTCTATGAGTCTGTTGTGGCCAGTGCGATCCTCTATGCTGTTGCATGCTGGGGGAGCAGGCTGAGGGTAGCAGATGCCAACAGACTCGATAAACTGATCCGTAAGGCCAGTAATGTTGTGGGGATGGAGCTGGACTCCCTCAAGGTGGTGTCAGAGAGGCGGATGCTGTCCAAGATAAAGACAATGTTGGATAACACCTCCCACCCACTCCATGACATGCTGGTCAGTCACAGGAGCACGTTCAGTGAGAGACTGAGATTACCGAAAAGTACCACTGAACGACACAGGAAATCTTTCCTGCCTGTGGTCATCTCCCTGTACAACGCATCCACTTAACACACTGGTTACTGCTACAACTACACATGTTTCTTTTCCAGCTAGTTATTAATGAGTGACTTATGTATATGTATATATTGTACTATTCTTAGTTAGCGTATTGTCTGTCTTGTTAATGTTGGTTTATGTTGGTTTATAATGGAGCACTGTAACAAAAAAATAATTTCCCCCAGGGATCAATAAAGTATTCTGATTCTGATTCTGAAGACACCATTGTTATAATACTCCACACCACCATCTCCCACCTGGAACAACAGGGACGTTACGCCAGGCTGCTCTTCGTTGACTTTAGCTCTGCTTTTAATACGATACCTCCGGACAGACTGCGGAATTTCAGACTCCTTTTGCCACCTGCTGCTGCATACAGAGAGTTATTGTGGGTCCTCGTCTTTCCTCAGCCTTAACACAGATTCTCCACAAGTCCCCTACTGTACACTCTGTACACACATAACTATGTCAGTACCCAGACAATGCAGTCATTAAGTTTTTGGATGATACCACCATGGTGGGGCTCATCTCTGGGGGCAACAAGATGGCATGCAGAGCTGAGGTTCAGAAACTGTCAGATTGGTGTCAGACAACAACTTGGACCTTAATGCCACTAAGATGGAAGAGCTGATAGTTGACTTCAGAAGGAGGAATTCCAAGCTGCAGCCCATCCGCATCAACACAGCGTGCGTGGAAAGGGTGTCCAGCTTTAAGTTCCTGGGAGTGCACATAGACACAGACCTCCAATGGAGCTCAAACACCTTCAATGTTGTAAAGAAGGTCCAACAGCGTCTCCATTTTCTGAGACTCCTCAGAAAAATGGACCTGAAGGGGGAGCTGCTGACTGTCTTCTGTTGCTGCATTGAAAGTGTGCTGACATATCCATCTCTATGTGGTTCTCCAGCTGCACCGTGGCACACTACAAAGGGTCATTAAAATGGCTCAAAAAATCATTGGTCATCCTTTTTCCTCCCAGATCTCCATTTATAGAGCTGTATATTACATAGCACTGTGACAGGCGAAAGAAGTAGTTCCTGCCTATCATTTGGAGTATCACAATATTATTGTTATTTTCCACTGTGTTGCTGTTAATGACAAACTAAAAATGTACCCCAAATTAATAAAATAGCAATATTTCAATATGAGAATTGATTGTAGAACATAAATATCTGGTCTCGGAAGAATCAATATTTCAGTATTGATTCGCACCCCACAACTACACAGACTTCCTGGATCTGTTACAGCAGTCATTCTCAAACTGTGGTACACATACCACTGGTGGTACGCGGGAAGTTTCCCCCCAAAGTTTTAGGGACAAATAATATACCATGTTCTGACTGAGGGATTTCTTAAAAAATATAAAACGTACAGCTCTGTTATCACTTCCGACATAAATGAAGACAGAAAACTAAACAGCAGTGACGTTTGTAGGGTTACTGAAGCTGAGCCAGCTGGTATGATGTGCTACGTTGTGGCTAGCTACACAAATACGATTAGCATAACATAAACACATTAGCAGAGTGAAGCTGGAGGATGAACTTTTTTCCACTCAATAAAAGTTAACGTGAGGTTTCCCGATGGTTAAGGACAAATGCAGTCGCATGGTAGGATGCAGTAAACGGACCCAACTTCGGTCAGGAGAACAACTGACATAATTCATCCACAATACGAGGTTAGTCATTAATTTTGTGCTGCATGGGCTGGGCTGTAGTTATATCATAAGGTTTTAAAAACTGAGCTTTAAAATGAATAGTGATGATCAAAACCGAGAGAGGCCGACGGTGATCACTAACTGTTTTTAGGGGCTTGTTTATATTAAATAGAACAAGAAACACAACAGCCTTAATAAACACAGAGTAGTTTGGAACCGGAAGCAGGGCTCATACGTCATCACTTAAAAACCGGATATCCCACCTGCTGTGAATGTTTTAATGCAGTACAGTTGTTATTATTATCACTTGTCACATCCTGTTTATAACAGTTAAAATAAATAATATTACATATTATTATAACATTCATATAAGAAATAAAATTGTCTCAAGTAAACTGTATATGGTGTCAAATAGGCCTATACTACTGTACTTTAATGTTGGTCATAAGGGTGGTACTTTAAGAGCCATATATTTTACGAGGTGGTACTCATTGTGAGAAGTTTGAGAACCACTGTGTTACAGAACTTACAAAGACACACAGAGGCACTGCAGCCTAAACACACATATTAGTTTCAGTTTATGGACAGACTTTTGTTTTTTTTTTTGTTTTTTTTGCCTGTCCCGTTTGGCTCTTTTGCCATCAGAATTATTGTCTAAAGGCGAAGAAAGATGCCCAACGGATTTACTTTACCAAATGGACCATCCCAGCCTTGCCGTAATGGTCTATTTGATTCACCTTTTATTGTTTATTTTATTTTATTTTCACTTGCTAAATACGGGACAGACTTGACTGCGGAAAAGAAAGGGGAGAAAGAAAGAGGGAAAGAAAAACAGCGGAGATGAGGGACGGGGATAAATACATATATCAATCACCTGTATCACCTGTTGAGAAAGAAAAAGGAGAAAACAAGCAGAAGAAAAAAAGAGCAATATAATAAACAACATCACGATAATCTATCGGAACATAACAGTAAATACTAAATATTAAACATTATTGTGCAGCACGTAAGATCGCCAGCGCACAGTGTGCTTTGAGGTAGGAGCCAAAAAGGGTGTAGTTTGTGTGTGTGAGCACCCGTGTGTACACCTGTGAGCATGGACGTGCTTGTATTAAAAGGTTCCTTCATGTAATGATCTGCTAGAGGGTGTGGGGGGGCCACAGCCCCGTCCTCCAGGGCGTGAAGCAGATATGGAGGAGATCAAAACTCCAGACATGCAGAGGCCCCCAGAACACAAGAGACCAAGGAAGACCAACAGAGGGGCAGCCGCGCCACTGTCCCAGAAAGAGCTGAGGAGAGTCCCAGATGAGGGCTCACTCAGCAGCCGCGGAGCAGAAGCCAGGGGGGGTTGCAGTGACGCGCCCGTGAGCTCCGCCGGCAGCCAGCTGTGCCTGAGTGACCGAGCCCCAGGCCGAGAGGCTGAGGGCACCCCACCCCCGAAGTGGCCCGAGCGAGCCCCAGGCTCCAGGCCCCGATAAGCAGCCACCAAGGAGTGAGCCGGTGTGTACCTGGACGCCCATCCCCGGGCACAAAGAACCACCAACGCACCGATGTCTGAGGGCGTCTGCCACTGGCAGGGGAAGTGGTGGGGGAGATCAGCCTCCATACCTTGAAGGACCTGAGATGTCCCCAGAGAGGTGGCGTCTGATACCCAACCTGACATATAGACACAGACATACAGGCACACACAGATACAAACATCCATTCCCACCCTCATGCTCTCATATGCAATTACTCAGCACTCACCCTCACTCACTGGATAGACTTTTTGTAAACTTATCTTCAGTGAATAGAGTCCCAAGGGTGTGTCACCATTGTCATACTGAATTCCCTAGACTCTGAGACATTCAGCTAATCCAGCTAAAGAACATTTTGGCCCACCAAAATGTGTATATTGGTTTAACATAAGATAACTAAATACACGTTGGGGTTTATTTTTTATCTTTAAGGCTAATATCTCATAATTAGCATCACATGTTTGTTTTATACTTTATTACAGTGGTCCCCAACCCCTGGGCCTCGGACCGGTACCGGTCCGTGAGTCGTTTGGTACCGGGCCGCGAGAGTTGAGGCTCAGGTAGGAAATGTATGGTTTTCAGGGTTTTTATCGGTTTTCAGCGTTATTTTGTCATCGTTTTTATCGTTAACTCGGTTTTCCTTGGTCTTTTCACGTGTGTTATGAATAAATCTTCTTTTTTTCGGTACCGGTACTAGTTTTATTTTGTTGTATTTATCCGCGACACCTTAAAGGCCGGTCCGTGAAAATATTGTCGGGCATAAACCGGTCCGTGGCGCAAAAAAGGTTGGGGACCGCTGCTTTATTACACACAGTAAGAATTGTAGAGTGGTATTAGAAGTAGATTGCTATAATCAGATACTAACAGACATAAACAGAGAGGAGCCCCCTTCTCTAAGAATTTGAGGGGGAGGGGAAGTGATAGGTTTGTAGCATAAACCTATTCGCTGGAACGTTCAAGACAATTTACTACACAGCAAAAGCAAGACACAAGTAGGCAAAGTTCTTTGTGTTACTCATGCATGAGGGAGGCCTGCTTGGAGCCAAGTGTCGTTCCATCCACTTGACCTCCATCAGACAGGTTCCCTGTAACACTCCTTTTATTGTGGTTACATGAATATACATAGGTTCATTAACATATGACGTATACATACACACAAAGAGTACCTTGCCTGTGCGTTGTGTAAGTATGTGTGTGCGTGAGTGTGTGTGTGTGTGTGTGTGGTCAGAGTGTGGCACAATAAACAACTTCCCTAAACCTGCTGGCCTGGAAGTCCAGCAGTTCATCTAAACAAAAGGCACTTAGACTAAAACTGACATAGCTACGTTTATCCTACCATAAAACAATAAAACAAGGTAGGACCTCTCCCATGCTCCCAGGGTGTGGGTGTGAATGCCAGAGCACTCTGGAATGCACACGAAGTCTTTGCAGACTCCTAGGGATCACACATCCTATCACTACACAATCGATTATACACCTCTAAGCATATATGGTTAAATATTTCTAAGCATAAATGACAATCAACAATATAAACCTGACAGGGTGTCTCACTAGTGAAGGCACCAGAAGGTACAAACTTTAAGCCTGACTGCGCTAGAGGAAACATGGCCATAAATTTCTGGGGTTGGAGAAGCTCTCTTTATGTTTTCGTGACATGCAATAAAAAAAGTGTTTACTTCCTGGGTGCGGCAGCCTTTTGTCTCTGAGCCAGAGAGAGGAGGTCCATGGTGCCATGTAAAACTAATTCTAACCATTTTGCTAATAAATTGTTAAAAGTTATAATTGGAGTGTATTTGTCTTCCCTCTCATAAAAAACCTACATACTCTCAACATAAAAAAGTATAATCATAAACAACCATTTTGTGTTACATTATCATGAGATAGCTGTAAAGACTTTACAGGAACAAAAAACATCAAAATCATGTTCATTTAACATATAAAAGTGTTGAGTTATAAAAAAGAAAATTAAGGTTGACTAAACATAACTTTATTGCTTGCAACCGATGTAGGTTATTTTTTTCAGTGAACAGGACAGAGAGATAGGACACACCACAGTTAACTGAAGTCGGCTGCTGGAAAATCAAAGTGTCAGTGTGACAGCACAGATCTCCTCTTCAGTCTCCTCTTTCTCCTCCTCGTGTTCCTTTTTGTGGAAGATGTTTCCATCAAGCTGCTTCACCCATCTCAGCGTGAATTCACTCAGACCGTTCTCCATCAGCCTCTGATTGAACTGGGAAACATATTTATTATTCTCACACAGTGCATTTTTTAACAGCTGTTTATCAGTAAATATCCATTAACAATTTCACAATCAGTTGTGGGAGAGTGACAGAAGTTTTGATATTATGTTGACTGATACATTACTTAAGGCTGCTGCTAGTGGGGAAAAAATATGAGGATCCATCTTTTGTTTGCTTGTTTGTTTTGTCTGTTTTGGTTTGTTGATATAAAATGCTATTTTATTTTAACTAATTAGTTACCTTTTCCAAGATGTCATTCTGCAGCACCTCCATGTCCACAGAGGCATCTGTTGTCTTCAGCTCCACCTTCAACAGTCTCTGGTCCTTGACATCTGTTATACAAAATGCTGTGTTATCATAAGAATTACACTGCAGAATAAAAGATTGTACAAGAATTTCTGTAAATGTTAAATTGTAGCCAAAACAAATGATAGCTCACCAGTGTAACAGAGGAAGTAATTGTAGCCATTACATGCACTGTTGTGCCACTTCTCTAAATATGTGGTGCCACAGGAGTAGTTGTCTTCACTCAGTGGCTTGTTGGGAGCCCAGTTGGGGAATGAATATGCGCTCCCATCTGACCACATCCATGAATTTCTATAAAGACCGATCCACGTGGGGGAATTGTTCAACATCATCTTCAGCTGTTCATTCTCAGACTGGTTCCTCACACTGGCCAGATCTGTGTGCTTCACTCTGCAGTAGCTCTGAGCGTTCTTCCAGGTCTCACTCACATTCACATAGATGAAGCTCGATGTGTCTGGAAATATGTTTCATTCAGTCAGTCTCCAAGAATATATCAATATCTGTATAATAGTTGTGTAGCATGTAAATGTGTTTGGTTTTTTTGGACTCTTGGTATTTGGGAAAATAACTGCGTTACCTGTCACAGACATATACGTACAGATGTTTTGGTAGTAGTCTAATACAACAGATTGGACTGGTAACTACAAGATATGTAGCATTCATGTTGAAATAATCTGGTTACTAAATATATACAAATAGATTATTTATTTATTTATTTGTTTATTGCAAACACAGGAGAACCTGATATAGTAATATGGTAACTTTTTTTGTAATTTAAATGAAGTGTAATGTCATTTTTCTGACCAGATTTTATTCTGATAAAAGATTTAGTAATAAGGACTAACTCCTCCATCCTTAGTAAGATCTTCTCTTCAATCTCTTAAATCCTCATTCCTTCCTCTACAAAACTAAAGGTTGTAAAATCCTTGAACAAACCTTATAAATGAAAGATCAGAGTAACTATTAATAAAACAACATGGAATATGTTAAAGCTAAAGTCTTAATAACGACATAACTGTTTTTCATTACTTTTGTAGTAGCAGATGAATGGGTATGTGACACCACACGCCTGATCTGCCCATTCCCCACTTGGGAGCATTGCCACACATGCTTTGTAGTATCCTGGACCAACATTGGGTTCATTACTAGCCCACATTCTGAACTCAGCCCCTCCTTCAACATAGTAATTCTGGTATTCCAGAGACCACCTCCATGCTTCAGTGTCAGGCTGGAGTCCAATCCAAACACTGTAAAGTCCCTTTGTAAGTTTATTGACCATTGCCAGGTCTTTCTCATTATGCACACAGGCCAGGTCAGTGTACGTATTCCTACAGAACTGTTTAGCGCTGCTCCAGTCTTTTGCCTGTGAAACAAGTATGTAGAGTCGAGGAAAACAGACAGGCAGGAAACACAGTCCTGTGGTAAGAATAAAGAAACTCACTTTGAAGCATTTCATGACAAATGCAAATCAGACATTTTCTGGATCCTCATAAACTATTGAATATGAGACATTATATAGTAGTTTGTTAATGTTGGTTCATAGTGGCAAAATTAGGAGAGGCTTGTATAATAATGAACAAAGACTTTGTTTCACACTTTAGACCTCAACAAAAGTTACTCATTGATGTACTAACCCATTTTTAACAAATGTTTATTTCATAGAATTTTGGAAATAAATGATTCACACTGACCTGACAGGACCATCATCCGCACTGCATTCTGTTTCATGATGTGCTGTCGGATGGTTCACTTATACCATGAGTTGATAAGTGTTTGTTGGTGAGTTTCTGTGGCAGAAAAAGTGTTTAGAGCAAGATACAAGACCACAGACATTACTCATTAAATAATAAACTTTAAATGAAATCAATGAAAGCTGGCAGTAAAACTTCATTTTAAAAGTTATTTTTTTCTTCTAAATAACACACAGTAGGTGAAGTTAAATTATAAATAAACAGAAATAATTCCCTCTGACTGGTAGCGACATCAAATGGAAATATTACATTTAGGAAAATCTGCATTCCACTTATTACTTTCTATACTTTTTTCTCCATAAATACAAATATTCACTACAAGATTAATTAATGCCAATTAATAATGTAATAGGAAGTTGGTGGGAAATTAATTTCCCCAAACTTCCACATTGTTGTGGAGGGCTGCACTCCACAACAGCAGTGTGGGCCAGCAGGAACGAGGCAAGACATCTATGTAAGCTGATGCAAACATCAGACTCCAGCGAGATGTAAACATAACATTAAATGAACATTACACAATTACATATTATCAAAAAGCCCACAGAAGACCTCTGATGTTTGTTACATTTATACTTACCTGGAATAAGTCAAATATGTGAGCTCCAGCATCTAGCAAACAGCTGAAACACACTTCAAGCCTCGTCCCTTGTCATGTGTTTGGAACTATGTTTATATTACCATGTGTCTTCTGTCCTAGAAAGGGATGGCATGAAGAGGTGGAGAATGAGCCAGGTAGTTTTTGAATTACATTTGAATACTTTAAGCATTATTCCAGCCACTTTAAATGCATGTCACAGGAGTGAAATGGTGAAAAAATGTTTGTACTCTTTTTTCCCCCCCTGAACCCACCCTGTCTGGCAGTTTTAGCAAGCAGAATCATCATCTGCAACCTTTGTTGAACACAATTGTTTTGCCAAGAGGAGCAGTATAGACTCTCCGTAGGGTCCTCTTGGTAATCTTTTTGTTTTATTTATTTAATTGAATTTGAATTTTCAAGGTATCTGGGGAAGGTAAAGGAATTAAGTCAACCAAATCAATTTGTTTAGGAAAATATATCCCCCTTTAGGTAAGGCCAATATTTAAATAAATAGATCCCACTTGAAACCCACATTTGAAAGCGCAGTCATGACATCTGTTTTTATCTCCAAAACCATGTTGAACCCTGTTTAGATAGTGCTACTGCTAAACTCATGTCAAATAAAATCTCAGTTCACCCTTTTTTTGAAAATCTTGTCTGCTTGTGGCAGCTGGAATAATAATTCAGATTATATTGCATGTGCATGGCTGCTTTATATCTTTTCTAGTTCGTGTTTGATTTTCTGTAGGGGGGACGTATGGTTGTAACGCGGAGAGAGTTGTAACATCACCAATCACACCAATCAGGCATGATATAGGAGTAATATTATCATTTAAGTGTTTACTCACTTTCATTCCTGATTTCACATGCTGGTTGTCATGGCTACAAGCAACTGCATGTTGATTTCATTGGGAAAAAATTTATTTTGACGAAAGAACTAAACTGTTACACAACTGCAGATAAAAAATTATGACTTAACAGTATATTAATTTTTAGTTTCTTAGACAAACTGTGATTGCCTGCTAATTTTAACCCACTATGCAGTTAGTGAAACAATGACTTCCAAGGCTGGGGTGTTTTATGACATATGTTTTAAAAGTGTTACAACCATCCCCTTGCTCAAAGTGTGAATAGTTTTTTGATGTTACATATACTCATACATATACTTTTACAGCATCATGGCTAGATAGTGGAAGAGAAAGACTGATAGAGGTGTGCCTGCTGATATAAAAGTCCTGTCCTCTTAGTCCTGTTGCTAAACGGGCTGCACCTACGCAGTGTTATCGTGCCTTCGGCTCAGATACTGCTGAGCATTTTTCAACACTATTTGAACAACTTGTGTCCAGTCCCTCTGAGTCGTCCTCCGCAGATGGATTACTATCTCATCTGGACTCTGTTTGTAAATCTGCCCTTGATGTTGTTGCACCTGTAAGACTCAGGCAGTGTAAACCCAAGGCCAGCTCTAACCGATTTTACTCGAGCCATTAGAAGAGAATGTAGGAGATGTGAAAGATGATGGAAAAAGGACAGACTGTACGTCTTATCAGAGGGCAGTAAAGACCTATTTTTCACAACTTATTGCTGTTAATTCACATAACCCTCGTGTTCTGTATAATACCATTAATTCTGTAGTGAATGCAGAGGATCATGTTCTTTTGCAATCTTCTGAGGTTATGTGTAATAAGTTTCTTAATTTCTTTGTGGATAAGGTTGCCAGTTTGAGACCAATGTATGGAGTGCCAGGACTGCCATAATGCATTAATTAAATACACCATTAAATAATTAAATAAATGTGGCAATAATTAATTAAAATTGGAATTAATTAATTAAATAAATAGTTATGACACATGTAATTAATTAATTATTGACACATGTAATTAATTATTTATGTATTTCACATTTTAATTAATTATTGACACATTTAATTAATTAATTATTGACACATTTAATTAATTATTTATATATTTCACATTTTAATTAATTATTGACACATTTAATTAATTATTTAATGATATATTTATTTATTTCATTTTGGCAGTCCTGGCGCCTGGCTCTCATCATGAAATAATTTTATCTGTCAGCCTCACCCATCAAACTCAGGGGGCGGGGTTAACGCTGATCGAGTCAAAACCATTGCTTTGGCCTGGTGGCCATTGTTTCTAGCACACAACAACCGGCATGTGGAAGCTAACAGAACTGAACTTTGAAAAACCCTGTTTGTGTGTCACCAAATACCGTTTTAATATTTTTTTAGCCGAGAATGTAGTGGTTTAATCTTCATGTGTCTGGTCGGTTTGTCAAGATACAGCCTCTTTGCAAAAGTGCTTCGATGATTTCGGAGATGTCTGCCCAGTCTCACGGCAAAGCGTGGGATAGACCCGCTCGCCTCGCAAGCAATCCCACCGACAAAGCGCAGGCCCCGGTACACAGCTGTAGTAACCCCCGCTGACTTCTTTTACTGAGGTTATATTTATCGGTGTTTTATTTCCTGATGTTCTTATGTGTCCTACGTGTTTCAGTCGCCAATTCTGAATTATAACTAACATTAAAAACATGTTTAAGGAGGAGAGAGAGCAAATAAATCTGTTTAACATCTGATCTTTGGGTTTTTGTTCAGTAATCAGCGTGACCTGTGTATAAACGCATAAAAGAGATAACGTTGGTGTTTCTGTCATGTAGTAACTGCTGGCTTTAACTGTACAAAGGTTGTTCGACACTATGAAACACATACAGACTTCATGATGTTCGGCTAATATTTTTATTGTGAATATTAATCATGCTGACCTCGCTCTGTACACCACGCAGCGAGGTCAGCATATCCACGATATCCTCAGCTCCATGAGTTAACACAGAGTTTCCCAGCTGACTATCTAACTGCCAACTATTCCAGAGACGTGAAAATATACAGCATAAAGAAAAGTGTAAGAGACTCAGCAGCAGATTAGAATAACAGTTATACATTTAATAAATCACCAAATGAATCCAAGAAACGAGCAAACCTGTTCCGACAATTTGAGTTTGTATTCCCTCAGCTGCAGACTCGCTGCTGTTTAAATGTTTGAAAAGGAAGATTAGATATAAAAAACGTCAAACATAGACTCAGTCTGCCTTCACATTTGATATGAGGCCAGCACGTATAGTGGCTGTGTCCTGTTTTAAGATCATACATGTAAAATTGTTGTCTGACCTCCGTCGATCCAGCCGCTCAGAGTCCGTGGTTACCATGGTTACTGCATAAGCAGCTATAATGTTAACAGCTGGCACTGAGGAAACCTACACCAGCATGGGTGTTTATGTTTTTCATTGCAAAAGAACTGTCTGAATGGTTAACTGAAGTTAACTTGGATAAATTATAGTTAAGGAGTTTCACAGATAACGCCTACGTGAGCGGCTGTTCACCTGAAATCAGCAGGCTATTACTGAAATACACGTGCTATATCATAAACTATGATATAAATAGGGAGGTCCTATTAACATGTTTAGTTTTAAAGGACACCTTCCTGCCTTTAGTCTCCTTCATGAGCAGTATTAGTTTTCTTCTAACATCCAGAAGTCTGCACGATGTGTTTCATAGTTTGTAACAAGCCTTTGACAGGTAAAGATAACATGACCGAAAAAGCAAAAAAAAAAAAAAAAAAGAGAGAGAGTGTTGACATAAGAAGAGAAAATGCTCTCAATTATGGAGACAGGCAAATGGTTCATTTATGTTTGATGTGTGTTTATTCCTCCCTAAATATCGTCGGTGAAGTTTGCCATGCACGTCAGATTTTCCTGCGCATTTTTATACCTCTGCCAACAGAGAGAAAAAAAATCACATTCTAACAGACAGCTGGTGCTTAGAATACAGTTGAATAACTATTAAAAAACAGATGATATTTAGATGATAGTTCAGTCTAACACATGTGCCAGTGAACCATTAAACGTCTGTGAAACTATGCAGTTATGAAACGTAACATTAACCTCAGCCAAACCGATTTGCTCAGTTGTAAATAAAACAGCGAAGTAAACGTGACCCGACAGACAGAACCTGAGTGAATGAAGTCCAGCGTTTAACCACTGAGAGCTAAAACTCAGCTGAGGTTTCAAAGCTGTGTGCCGGTGATTGGACATCAGCCGCTGATGAAGCTGCTTCGCCTATAAAGTGCTCTGTAAGGAAACAAGCTCCAGCAGCTCTGCGCTCGGGGAAAACACTATATTTACTTATCTTGTGCAGAAAAATGCGCTGACATTTCTTTATATCGAGTACCGGCTGCCCGGTTAAACTGTGACTATCACCAGGTAACGTAGGCGTGTTTCTTGAATTAGCAGCAGGTGTTAAACAGCTGACAGATGAAGAGGAGGATGCATGCAGGTAAACTGAGGGTCTGTTGAGCTGATCGCTGGTTTCGTGAGAAAAATGTCAGCTCGTTCTTTATGTTACAGAAGCACAGAGACACAAGACCAGGCGGAAAGAGACGATCGTTCGGTGAAAATGAGAATCTGCGAATGCAACATGTGGAACACGGAGAGTGGAATATGTAAGCAAACCGGTTAACGTAACCCCCTGGGTGCACTCTGCATGCTAATTGTTAGCAGAGCTAGTGAAATCTCTGAAAACATCTGAGCACTTTTGCAAACATGTTCTATGTTGACAACCTGACCAGACATACGTCGCGACATTCGCGGCTAAAACACTGTTAAAAGTGTAGCTGGTGACAGAAAAACGGGGTATTTTAAAACTACACCACCACCATTGCTGCCTGTGATTTGATCTGCATTCTGGGATACCTGCTGCCCCAAGTCTACACAAGCAATCGATTATCTAGGATCGACCTGTTTTGACTTACTTTGCACGGCAACCAATCAAATGTTAGAGAAGCTGCATGGGCAGCGTTAACCCCGCCCCCTGAGTTTGATGAGTGAGGCTGACAGATAAAATTATTTCATGATGAGAGACAGGCGCCAGGACTGCCAAAATGAAATAAATAAATATATCATTAAATAATTAATTAAATGTGTCAATAATTAATTAAATGTGTCAATAATTAATTAAAATGTGAAATACAGAAATAATTAATTAAATGTGTCAATAATTAATTAATTAAATATGTCAATAATTAATTAAAATGTGAAATACAGAAATAATTAATTAAATGTGTCAATAATTAATTAATTACATGTGTCATAACTATTTATTTAATTAATTAATTCCAATTTTAATTAATTATTGCCACATTTAATTAATTATTTAATGGTGTATTTAATTAATGCATTATGGCAGTCCTGGCACTCCATACCAATGTTCCCTCTAAGCTGCGCGCCTGCGCAATTGCGCACTGCTGGCACGGTCTCTGCGCACAGAAAATCTGCGTTGGGCACAAAAAAAATCTAACCTGAATTGAAATTAAAATTAATACTTTAACAATTCTGTTTTGCAGTGTTAGTCAGTGAGTGACTGGCTGCTCCCGTATGGGATTAGAACGATGCCACCTTATCCCATAGTCCAGCCAATAATGCGATTCACATTCGTATATACGCAGCCAATCAACGTGGTTGACAGGCTATGACAGCGTCCTTATGTGCCGACACCGGCGTTTTAGCTGGCAAAGCGGCGTGGCTGATGTGGAGTGAAGCCACGTTAATGACAACGTGTACAACCATTGGAGATGTGAGCAGGACAGACGGAACAAATGACGGAAAAAGTTTGGACTTTATACCAGTTTTTAAATTGTGTTGAAAGGCCACGTAAAACCAGAGTTGTGATAAAAAGAAATGCAATGTTTGGTTTTCTTCCTGAATACTGTCGTTGTTTATATTTACTGCGGGAAGAAACGGTAAAAACTGCGTTTTATAAGGAAAAACACTCGAAAGCACTCTCCGCCTGTGAGCAAAAACAACCCCGCCCCCTCGCCCCCGCTGCCCCTTTCCTATTCGTCCAAAAAAGTACCATGTCGACCAATCAAAAAAATGATATGGCAACTTGGCATCTGTTGTTAAGAGACGGGGGGAAGTTTTAGGAGTGACGGCGGTGTTTTGAGATGTGAGAGATTTGAGACGTTTAGCGCAAATCTTGTGTAGTTAGTCTGTAGTGTAGTCAATAGTTTTGTTGTGTGTGTCAAAACAATGAGGCGACTGCTGAATGTTACAGCAGTGATACATCTCCTGTTGTCAGGCCTGCAGGTATCAGGCTGTTGTTCATAGTGGACAGAAATTATTTTTGGAGTGGCACAAATAATTTGTGTGGCATCAAATTTGATGCAGAACAGCTGATTGTTCTGTAAATAGTTTGAAATGTTTATTTAAAAATGCCTTGGCTGCATTTTAAAAAAATAGCTGCAAAAAACGTTGTTGTTTGCTAAACTCAGTTACCTTTTTGATGAAGTAACTATATAATTTTGACACATGAAATGTGTCAAAATAAGGGGGGAATTTAAGGTTTAATAATTTAATTGTTTAATAATTTAGGATCATTTTAGGATTTTTTGGGGTTTTTGGTCATTAGATATAGTAATACTGAAGCAGAAATTGTTATTTTTATGTTAAGGTTAAAGGATTAAAGTGAACTGAATCCTGTTTAGAAGATACAATGCCAGTGTTTTAAAGCTGTGTACAAATCTTAGAGGGAAATTGTGGGACACGTTGACAAAAAGATATGCTTTGGGGAACATTGGTGAAGGTTGTAGGAGTAGAAAAGGTTTGATTTCTTTTTTGATTTCTAGAAGAAGTGGTTATAATGTAGGCTTACATACAGATATTACATAGATTTATTTTTAGGATAAAGGGGAGAGCTTATAAGTAGAAATGATTTTTTATACATATTGCATTTTGTGCCTTTAAAGGAGTTGTGGCTCAATTCGTCTCTTGAGGGTCACGAGCCTTTGGCTAGCGCTATGATTAGCCAATCTACTGTGAGGATGATATGAGTTATTGAAGGATTGCACACGCTTACAGACACAGAGTCCAGAAACACACATGACAGTATTGATTCCAGGCAAAAGGCCTCAAATTAATTTAGCTTTTAACTGAACTTAAAGAAGGACCAAAGGAAGGAAAGCATATATTTTGGTTAGGTCTGATAAACTAGAATTAGAAGGTATTGTTACATTAGAATGAGCAAAATGAAATAAAAAGGCTATATTAAAAAACAGGTTATAACATAGGAAATGTGAGGTTTTAAAATGAAGTTAGTGTTAACACACAGGAGTTGTTTCTAGGCAGCGTTTAGTTATGATGAAATGTATGCATGAGTAATTGCTTATATGCTTAAACTTAATTGATTAAAGTGGTTGTTTTCTTTTGGATCTTTGAGTAGAATAGGCGTTTATAATGATTTTCTTGTTAAAAAGGTGACTTTAGATTAGAGTAGAGGCCCGTGCAGCAGCGACAGTTCGTGTACAGGATGTTGATGATCAGATAAGGGAAAATAGAGCGAGCCACCGGACGTGAAACCAGCGTTTTAAGAGTTTTAAAGTGATGAGTAACGTTGAAGGATATATAAATACAAGTCAATAAGTTAAGAAGATAATTAGGATAAGGCTTTTGATTACAGAGTCCCAAATATGATAAGTTAGGGAGGTGCAGGAAAAGGTGTTTTGTTTCCTTTGCAGAAGATTTTGGCGACCACAGGGGGGTGAGGATCCTGGAGGCCCGAGGCCTGATGGACCACAAGAGAAGGACCGAGAAAACCTAATCTTACGCATGGAGTGTTCTCGAGTGGGAGCTGGTGTTTATTACTGGACCAATTAGATGACATGAGGTTGTCTGATTTGCTGAGCCAGAGGACGGCTAGAGAGGGTCAGAGCGAGGACACAATGTATTGCGACCTCTGGTGTTCCAGAGGTCGAGAGAGGGAGTGTGGATCAGGGAAATTATTTTACTGCTATTGGTAAATAATCATCATCATTACCATTGCATTAATAATATAATTTACAGTATTGATATTGTATTCAGAGGTTTAAACAGTGTGTGTGTCTTTCAGAAAGACTAAGTTGCAGGCTGACAGGAAGTTGCAGGCTTTGCAGAACTGAAACCGAAAGTAGTCTAAGTGCAGGTTATTTTGAGGATTACATGTGAGGATGAGCCTCTGTTCTGGTGAAAGGTCAGAAGTGCAACGGGTGAATTGAGAGAGCATTTGAGGACGACACACACACACTCAGTTAGAGAGAATCATTTATAGGTGAGAAGTTGGTCATGTTTGTCTCTGCAAGAAAGAGGAACAGCGTCTGGCAGGATGTGGGGCTCGTGTTCCAGACGAGATAGAAGACAATGTTCTTTTAAACCGTGTTAAAAGTCATTGTGGTTTTGATTTGACGTATGTATATATTCTGTCTGTGACGTATGAAGGGGCGTCATTAATTCAAACCCTGATGCTATAAAAATCTGTGTATGCTTTGATTAAGTCGAAGATCAATTCCTGTCTGCGTACAGAGTGGTCTTCCCGCGCGTGTATTCATTAAAATCAATTGTTTGACCAAGATCTTCTGGACCAATGGTTGTTTGTACTCTCCTTCCTCAATTATGTGAACCTTAACATTTGGGGGCTTCGTCCACTGGTTGAGGAGGGAGAGAGTTGGAGGTGTAGACGGAGAAATTCGGTGGTCTGAGGTGGTCGGACGGGCAGACATGAGTGCCAGTGGTCGAAGTGAGTGGGCATAAGCCGGCTTATCCAAAGGTAAGGCACTACCTGTTGAATTATTTCCAAAGTGTGCCAAATTGGACATGATAAAATTTAAGTCTACTCACTGAAATTACTGGTAGATGTCTGCTTTGATTTTGATGAGAATCTCATGACAGTACTGAGGATTTAAAGCAGTTGGACTACTGAAAATGATTGAATGCGGTTGGACCGCTAAAAGGATTTAATACGGTTGGACCGTGGAAAGCAATTGGACTGCTCAATGATTTTAGTATGTTAGGGAATTTGGTTATTTTTTGGTTATAAGGTTGGACCTGCTTCAGTCTTACACTTTGTTGGGTGTTTTACTGTTGTTCCAAAGTATTATAAATTACTCAAGAACGCCAGTTGGACTGGTTAGAAGCGCATAGCCCGGAGTTTACGCTCCCTCCTTGTCGTGGACGCGCGACATTGACCTCTCGGCGAAGAGGGTTAGTTCAGTGTGGCTTAACTGTGGGGTACAGGGCATCCTGGAATAAGCTAGTGGTTGGACCACTTTACCGTTTGGAACGGTAATCTGCGCTTTTTTGGGCAGCAAAGGTTGGACCTTGGGTGTTGGACACTCTTAAATTGAGTTAGGGATTTTAGAGATGAGGCCAGAAACTGTTAAGGTTCAAATATTGAGGAAGGGTACAAGAGGTGATCGAAGAATAACCACACTGATCCGGCCGGGTGAAGTCAAACGATGATTTTAAGAAGCCAGGCTCAGATATTTCAGTAATGTCAAACTTTAGACCCATCTCTAAACTTCCTTTTCTGAGTAAGATCTTGGAAAAGGTTGTTCACACTCAGCTGATGGATTATCTAAACAACTCTCAAATGTTTGAAGTTTTTCAGTCCGGCTTTAAGCCGTTTCATAGCACAGAGACAGCTCTCATAAAGGTTATGAACGATATTCTGGTAGCGACGGACTGTGGTAAACATGTAGTGCTTATACTACTAGATCTGACTGCTGCATTTGACACAGTGGATCACGACCTGCTGATCTCTCGATTACAGCATTGTGTGGGCATTTCTGGCTTGGCACTCCTGTGGATAAAATCATACCTCTCAAACAGGAGCTTCTGTGTTAAGTTGGGCTCGTCATCGTCCTCTGTGGCCCCTCTGCCATGGGGTGTACCACAGGGATCTATTCTTGGGCCATTACTGTTTACATTGTATCTCCTGCCACTGGGTGCGATCTTTAGTAAACACAAAGTTTCATTTTATCTATATGCTGATGACTGCCAGCTTTATTTTCCTTTCAGTCATTCTGATAGCTCCCCAATTAGACTCCTTTTTTTTTTTCCTTTTTTTTTTTTGCCTGTCCCGTTTGGCTCTTTTGCCATCAGAATTATTGTCTAAAGGCGAAGAAAGATGCCCAACGGATTTACTTTACCAAATTGACCATCCCAGCCTTGCCGTAATGGTCTATTTGATTCACCTTTTATTGTTTATTTTATTTTCACTTGCTGAATACGGGACAGACTTGACTGGGGGAAAGAAGGGGAGAAAGAAAGAGGGAAAGAAAAACAGCTGAGAAGAGGGACAGGGGAGAAGGGCAAAAAACAAAAAACAACAGAATAAGCAGAAAAAAAAATACATATATCAATCACCTGGATCACCTGTTGAGAAAGATAAAAGAAAACAAGCAGAAGAAAACGAGAGTAATAGAATACACAACATCACAATGATCTATGGGAATATAACAGTAAATACTAAATATTAAACATTATTGTGCAGCACATAAGATCGCCAGCTTGTGCTTTGAGGTAGGAGCCAAAAAGGGTGTAGTTTGTGGGTGTGATCACCCGTGTGTACACCTGTGAGCATGGACGCGCTTGTTTTTTTAAAAGGTTCCTTCATGTAATGATCTGCTAGAGGGTGTGGGGGAGCCACAGCCCCGTCCTCCAGGGCGTGAAGCAGGTATGGAGGAGATCAAAACTCCAACTCCAGACATCCATCTCAATTAGACTCCTGCTAGATTGCCTTAGTGATGTTAAGTCATGGATGGCTCAAAACTTTTTAAATTTTAATGAACGTAAAACGGAATCAATTCTGTTTGGCCCGAATCGTTCCTCTGATATCCCTGATGTTGACCTTGCTGCTCTGACCCCTCACCTGAAGAGCTCGATTACCAATCTTGGGTTAAAAATCGACTCTGCACTTACCTTTGATGGCCATGTTAATGGGGTGGTGAAATCGTCATTCTATCAACTCAGGCGTCTGTCGAAGGTTAAACCTTTTTTTTCAAGGCGTGACTTGGAGACTGTTATCCATGGTTTTATAACCTCACGCTTGGATTATTGCAACTCCCTTTTAATAGGGGTTGGACTGGGCACTCTGACACATCTGCAACTAGTACAGAATGCTGCGGCACGGTTTTTATCTGGTAAAAGGAAATTTGAGCACATTACTCCGCTTCTGGCCTCCCTGCACTGGCTTCCAATTGAATTTAGGATTCATTTTAAAGTTCTTTTATTGGTTGTTAAATCTTTAAATGGTCTAGCACCTGCATATTTGTCTGATTTGCTGAAGCCCTATGTCCCCACTCGTTCGCTCCGGTCAGCTGAGCAGCTGTTGCTCTCAGTCCTCAAATCACGGCTAAAACTGAGAGGAGACCGAGCGTTCTCTATCGTGGCTGCTAAGCTTTGGAATAATCTTCCTCTTCACATTAGGCAATCGACATCAGTGCTGGTTTTTAAATCCAGATTGAAAACGCATTTTTATTCACTGGCTTTTGACTCAGTGGTTGACTGACTTGTATTTACTTATATTTTATTATTTTCGCTATGTTTATTATTTTATCGTGTTTATTATTCTTATGGTATCTATTATGTTTCTATTGTTCAGCACTTTGGTCAGCCTTGTGTGTTTTTAAAGTGCTATATAAATAAACTATGATGATGATGATAAAAGAAAAAAGCATCTGATGGGGTCTCAAAGAAGGGCAAGTGGGCTACCAACATTCATCTGTCAACATTGTGAATCTGATTAAGAATATACATGCACGCTGCTATTGTTTGTTTGTTTTTTGATACAAATAGTATATATATGCTTTAAATGAGACTGTAGCAAGTATGACCCACGCTCAGCTAGTGGTCTCCTCCTTGGGTCCCTCAGGTAACTACTGCAACAATATTGGATGCATGATGATAGGACCCAGTTGTGCCAGCCAGCCTCCCACAACACGTCACCCTAAATCCACTGGTCCACAGATCCCACACCCCCACCACACAGACCTATATCTTTTTCATACAGATGTATTGTACTAACATGTTTATTAAGTAGTCATAGTGTTGTGAAAGCGTGTAAACTGCACACCCTCACACACCAGAGTGCATCTGTCACGGTTCTGGGTCAGTTTTGACCCAGTATTTTGAGTTCTTCTGTTTTGGTTTATTTTTGAATGATGGATTGTTTTCTATTTCTCTGGATTATGATTTATGTTCTGATTACTTAGTGATACTGTGTTGTTGGTCATTATTATTATCATTATTATTATTATTATTATCATAGTAGGTTTAGTTCAGTGTCAAGTCTGTCTCTCTGTGTCTAGTCCATGCCTTAGTAAAGTGTGTCTTGTTTCCTGTTTTACTTTGAAGAGTCACGTTCATGTGTGATGTCAGCGTGTTCATTTTACTTCTCCCCTTGTCTCGTTAGCCCTTATTACTTCCAGCTGTGTTCCCCACCTGTGTGTAATCTCCCTGTGTTCTCTGAGTCTACTTAAGTCGTGTCTTCTGTTGTTGTAGTTGCTGGTCCGTCTGTGAATTTACTGTGCTTCATTCTGTGTGTTCTCCCTGCTATCAACCTCCATATGCCTCTGCTGACTCTCCTTCATGTCCATGTTCATGTTTGCTGTTCTATAGTTTAGTTTGTGTCAGTATAAATTCGTTTTGTTCCATTTTGCCATTTCCACCGTTGTTCTACAATAAACCACCTTCAGCGAGTGCCTGCGCTTGGATCCTCATTTATCTTTCCCCACATGGCTCACTCTATTCGCCGTGACAGCATCTTAGTTATGGTCAGAAATAGAGACACAGACTGTTCTTTCATTCCAAGACATTTTTGAAGCATATTGTCTGATGTGGACTCCACACTTTTATCTAATTGTCACAATTCTCCCCAACATGAGTTACAGTGGAGTAGGTTGTAACAAGAAACACAGTGTATTTAACATTAACACACAAGGTCTGTGTTATTCTTCCAGGGCTTTGAATAGATGCCATTTATGAGATGTAAAAGTGGGAACTCTAACCAAAAAATTGAGTTACAGGTGCGGAAGCAAAAAGTGTTACAAACATAGTCAGTCTCTCCTATACTGCAGTAGTAATTTTAGTATTTTATTTTGAGGTAGGGTTTGCTAAACATAATGGAGGAAGCGGGCGGGGTACACGTCCGAGCCTCTGGCACGGGAGCCTCTGTTGAGCCGAGGTGGGAGGCGGAACCGCTGTGCCGTGGCGAGGTTGAAGGTCCGGTGAATGAGGCAGGTGATGTGTGAGCGAGGAGCGGACTCGCGAGAGAGGGAGCCGCCGAAGCGCGGCCCGAAACGCCCACTCTCCGCGGCAGATGCTCCGGTGCAGATGAGACAGCAAGTGGGAGAACGCGGTGTCTCCGAGGCCCGCCCAGAGCCAGGCGAGTACCCTCGAAGATGTGCTCTCGCTCCGCCAAGAGCCGCTGTTTCTCCTTATGCTTCTCTGCCCAAATGGAGAGCGCTGCCTCCTGCCGCTCGAACAGATCTGAGTCCGCTGGGCCGGAAATGTGTCTTCGTGGCACGGGTCGTGTCATTCTGTCAGCGGTGTGTGTGGAGGCGTGGAAGAGATGACCCAAACGCTGGACTCACGGTGCAGAAATGAAGAGGATTTATTGGAGGGTGAAAGAATAAAGCAGGAACGATGGAGCGGCTGGCTGGCTGGCTGAAAGACTGGAAGAATGGCTGACTAACTAACTGAACATACTGGCGGAGAGACACATTACCATCAGACGTACATCAATGACACGACAGAGAACTGGTGAAACCGAGGAACTTAAATACACAGGTTGAATGATGACAATGATTGGAAACAGGCGAGTACAGGGCTGAACATAATCTGACTAATGACACGGGAGACAAGCTGACACGGGAAAAAACAGGAAGTGAGAACATTAATGTGGCAAACTAAACTGAACATGAACAAACTGAAATCACTGGGTCAACGACCCAGGAACCCTGACACAGCCTCATTACCATCTGCGATACACTGTGTATTCTGACACCTGTCTGCCACAACCAGCATTACATTTTTCAGCAGTTTGAGCTACAGTAGCTCATCTGCTGGATCAGACCACATGGGCCAGCCTTTGCTTCCCATCACTGAGGCTTTGCTGTCCATGACTCTGTTGCAAGTTCACCACTGTTCCTTCCTTGGACCACTTTTGATAGATACTGAACACTGCAGACTGAGAACAGCAGATCTACAGTTTCGGAGATGCTCTAGCCCAGTCATTGAGCGTAAACAATTATGCCCTTGTAAGACTTGCTGAAATCCTTATGCTTGCCCACTTTCCTGCTTCTAACACACCAACTTTAAGGACAAAATATTAACTTGCTCTCTGTTATATCAGACCCACTAACAAGTGGAATAATAAAGAGATAATCAATATGATTCCCTTCAGCTATAATGGAAAATATTATGACAGATGTATGACCGGGCAAATCCAAGTTACATGCATAAACATACGCAAACTATACTTTATTTTCCATTAAGTTGCCAAAATTAAAACTCCACTGTACAGAAAAAAAATAACACGATTCAGAAAATGCAGATGCAATATAATCTGAATTATTATTTCAGCTGCCATAAACAGAAAAGATTTAAAAAGGTTTTGACAGGGGATTTCTAAGAATCACCCCACAATTCTTCAGCTGAGACACCTGAGTTAGAAAACACAAACACTACAGTTGTCTTTACTCGCGAGGACGGTCATAGAGTGCTCGTACTCCAGACTCGCGCTGTATCACTGTCTGCGTTCTTTATTTATACAAGCTCGTGTCTGTGTGTGTGTGTACAAAGATAACAGAGTTATTCTAAGAACTCAGAGCTGAGGTTCCCCTTTTCTAAGTCTGTATGTTCTTACAGAAAGAGGAAGCTGTTAGTTGTTTATCACACAAGAGTTCATGTCAAAAGTCACGTAGACATTTGCTTAGCTGATCACACTATATACAATTTTCTTTTAACATTCCCTCCTGTAGATCAGAAAATGAAATGTACAATTCATCAGTAAGTAACTACTTGTCTGGTTTTCAGTTACTACATAATTAGTTGCACTTCATCTTCATCTTACAAATAGGAAAAGAAGTCTTCATGATCTTCATCGGTTTATGGTACATCTGCATATGCTGTGAGTGATAAACTTATCATCTGTGAAATTACAGCTTCTAAACAAGGAATAACACAAGTAAAGAAAAGCAAAATAAAACCAGGGAAACTCCAACACCGATCAACAGTCTCCTTAGAATCTGAAGCCATTTTTGAAGAATGTACATTATATGGCATGTAGGTGCAGCATGTGGTGTTGAATAAGACACACAATCCTCCTTTCTCAGCCAGGATCATGTCCAGTGCTACACGATGTTGCATTACAGCAATTCTGAGACCGTCTATTTCTTGGTTTTGTCCCTCGTTGACCTTGCAGGATGCATTGAGGAACAAGCCGAATCTATAGTCCAGTGTCTCAATTCCGAGAGCATGTTTTCCAACTCCTGCCCATGGGAAGAGTGAGTTGAGTACCTTTTGTCCAGTTGTCCAGAGTTTGAATTCTTCAGGTACAGTCGGTTCCCCAGATTGAGTCATGTGGTCTGACTGTTGAAGTTGAGCATTTCTTCTTGGATGAGGATGGTGATGTTGATGTGCACTTTACACAAGTCATTCTGAAGATGTGGTCAGAGATCAGAATTGGTGCACATGTTCCAGTGTGTTTCCCATATATGGTTGGTTGTACTGATGTGCTTGGGATGTGCGAGCAGACGTAACAGTCTTTCTCTGTGGTTCTGTTAAACACGTATCTATATCAGGCATTGTTCATCCAAAGATGGATGTGGTCTTGTGTCATGTCCGGTAGATGTGAGTTGTCATGTGTCCATCTCTTATCTCGGCTCGTGTATGGGTTTCTGCCGTCTTCCAGGTCGGATAGTCTGATGAATAGAGCCGTTGCCAGTAGTAAGACGCCAGTCATCACCTGAGAACACTTCATGCTTGAGGTTGGCCACACTCAAATGTATCAGTGGGCCTAAAGTTGGTCAGTGGCTGGAGAGAGGAGTGCGAGCTGAGCTCAATCAGCACTCCCCTCTCACCACTGAACCCCCTGACACCTGGTGAGACACCCCTTACACTTGTGAATCTCTGGTGGTCTGGACTTTAAGCTCTACTTTTTTGCAGTGGCTCTGATGAATCCAAGATGGTCTCTCTGCTATTTTACAGGCTGTGGGTGTGGTCAATAACACTTGGTATGGGCCTTCTCCAATTTTTCCTCTGGAGTACCCTTATTAGGACCCAATCGCCTGGTTTCAACCTGCAAGAGACTGGAGAAGAGTCGTACGGCAGTTTATTGTTCAAAACAATATCCTTATTTTCTAGTAATTTTGCCATCCATTCTGCCAATTGTTTCTCTGACAGATTTGTCTAAGGGTTCACTTGTTACTGGTAGTGGAAAAGGTCTGCCATGAACAACCTCAAATGGTGTAAGTTTTTGAGAGCCTTGTGTTAATCTCATCCACATTTTTACTAGGCCTGTGAATTCAGGCCATGGTCTTCCTGTTTCTTCCATGCATTTTCTGAGTCTCTGTTTTATGGTGCCGTTAGTTCTCTCTACTAACCCTGCACTTTGTGGGTGATAAGCACAATGGTTTCTTATGCTGAATCCTAGTGCTTCAGAGACTTTACTGATCATATCATTGACAAAATGTGTCCCATTATCTGATCTTATCAGAGTAGGGATGCCATGTTAGGATGAAATGATTACATAGACATTTTGCAACTGAGATTACATCTGCTTTTTTCACTGGATAAATCTCTGGCCATTTTGAGAATACGTCTATAATCACTAGAGCGTAATTCAATGAAATCCATATGAATGGTGTGAAACGGATGAGGTGGTGTTGGGAAATGTCCTCTTTTTGTCCTCAGACTGCCTTGTGAGTTGTGTTTTTGACAGATCATGCATGTTCTCACAAATTCCTTTGCTGGAAGTATTGGTTTTCCTTCACAACTCATTAGATCATCTTCTGGGTTTCAAGTAGATGTAATCATTCCTCTGTTCTGCCAAATTTTTGCAAAGTGATGTACTGCTGAAAAAACATACTGACTGTCTGTGTGTATATTTATGTCTTGGCCTTCGTGTAATTCACATGCACGTATTACTGCTGTGAGTTCTGCACTTTGAGCTGAGTATAAGGATGTGAGTGGTTTCGCTTCTATGACTCTGTCTGTTGTGGTTACTGCATAACCTACACAGTTTTGTCCTAGGCAAAAATGTCAGCGAAACCGGGTTGTGGTGTGCTGTGAACGTCAGCACGTGGCTTTGTTTCCTCGTCTAATTTTTGCGTACAGCAGTGTGGATGACCTTCTTCGGGTGAGGCCAAAAGTGTGCTTGGGTTCAACTGACCACACTTCCCGATTCTAATGTGTGATTGCGACAGTAAGATTCCAACATATGACAGTTGTCTCGCATGTGTGAGGTAGGACAGATTGGCTTGAAGTAAAATTGAAGTCACCGCATGTGGTACTCTGATGATCAAAGTATGCCCTAAAACAATGTCAGCTGACTTTTTTACTGCCTCTGCTGCGGCTGCACAGGCTTGCACACACGTACGCAGGCCTGACGCAACAGAGTCTAATTTGCACAAGTAAAATGCAAGCGGCCGTTGTTTTTCTCCAAATGCCTGTGTTAAAAACTGCTTTCATGTAACCTGCTCCTCCATCTACATGTAGGTAGAAAGTGTGGAGATACAGAAATTATTTTATTGCTGCGATATAACCTGCATTATTATAATTGCATTAATAACATTCTTTATAGCATTATTCCATTTAATAATATTTCTCACAGTATTGATATTGCATTAAAGTTGTTTATTGAAGATGTTCATTTAAGGATCCTTCCATTATGTTAACTTTTATTACAGGTACAGCCAGACGTATTTCATACACATTGCATCGTATTTGCTCATTCAGAGTTGTTGCATTAGTCTACAAGAGGGTCTTAAGCTTTGTGAAGCGTGAGTCTTCACAATTTATTGTGTCAAGGACTAAATCATAGAAGGATAATTGCATACATGCTTACAATACACATATAATCTAGGAACAGGCCTGAGCAAAGGCCCAAATGTATTCAGCTTCTTGTTGCAACCTGTGGCGTTTTGTTCTACTTGGTAACAGATGACCGGAGTCAACAACCAGCCCTCAGAGACCCTGAAGGCTTGAAGTTATTAACTTGTTTGGAAGGTGTTATAGAAAAGAGAAGTTCTATGTCTGTTTATAGCCATCTAAGATGTACCATTTACTGTAACTAACGTCTTTAACGGATACCTCAGTGCTTTAAAAGTGTTCACAACATGTATTTTTGTCAGAAGACATATGCTGATGTTTTCTCCTGTGTGTTAATAAACTCATCATTTGATTGCACTTTTCTGGGGCCTCCGTAGTTTGTGACACTGCTCTGCATTGATTGATTTCGTGACAGCTTTAGTGGAGAATGCGGGCAAGTGTAGAGCACTAGATGTGTTGCTTTCTGCGGTGGTCGAGGCCAGACTGGTGGTCAGACGGGCAGACGTCACGGTAATTCCTTGACTACTGTGGGCCCACATAATAAGGTAAGCACAAGCCTCTTAAACTGAAATTGTGCTGTATTGGATTAAATTTTTAAAAAAGGTAGTCAAGAAGTTACGTGTTGATCTCTGCTTTTGAGTTTTGCCTGAGCGAAAGTGAAACTTTGAAGTAGCGTTGCATTCAAGGTTGACTCGTAAGAAACTGTACTGAGCTAAAAGTAACTTGAGATATCATTTTAAGGAAATAAGAGAGAAAAGAGACCAATGTGTGATTAGAGAATAAGAGAATATAAGAGTTATTGGTTAGTTTATGGTTTAATAAGTGTTTAGTCACGAAGTTGAAGAACTTCCTCCTTAGAAAAGACATTTACTAAGAGTTTACTCAGGTGGCGCTGCTGTGGCCTCAGAAATAGCTATGATCAGAAGATCATTTTGAGATACACTTATTTGTGAGTAAAAAGATTAATTTCGGACGAGGAAGTCCGACAGAAAACACCAGGTGCTGTCAGGATGTTTAAGTGACACAGAATTTCAGAAAAACGAGTCAGAAATGGTTCTGTGGCTCTTGGTAAACTGATTTTGAAGGAAAATCAGTGTTTATTGTGCTGAAGTAACAGATCCGGCGTGGTCTGAGGAAAAGAAATAAATCGGTGAATGGTTGATATACTTACTCATGTAAGTATATCCACCAAAATTCATATTTTGGTGGATCCGCTGAGGTCCAGAAGAATAATCAATGCGGACTGTGTTGGTTTGGATGTTGATAAATGATCCAGGAAGAATTGCCCTGGGTCTGTGTGTGTGTGCTGTTGAGTAACAACATGCGCAGTTAAAAATTGGGCGCTGTTTCTTCCTCTTTTTAGTTTCAAAACACGAAGGGTTTTGGTTTCACTTTAAGGTTGGATTAAGAATTACTGTGTGAGGAACGGTTTCACTTTTGACTAGGGAAATAATATGCTTACTTTTGGGTCTATGAAAATTGAATTACAGTGGGAAGGTGATCTTCTGAAGGCGCAGGTTGTTTGCTACTGTGAGACAGTGGAGAGAACTTACGAAGTTACCTTCTTTCACCAAGTAAGAGTGGAAGATCTCATAACATTCTGGTGGCGATACCGGGGTAAAAAGAGTGAGCTCGGACGAGGAAGTCCGAGAAAAGGACACCTTGAGTTGAGCAAGGTGTTTAACTGACTCAGGATTTCAGAGAATCTAGTCAGCTGTGATCTTGAGTTCTAATGGTAAATTGATTTGAAAGGAAAATCAATGTTAACCATGTTGAAGTAATTCTGAAGATATTACTAGATGTGCTGTGATACAAGTGAAGAATAAGTTGTGTACATGTGGACACACAATTGTTTTGATATTGATGGATCGGCTGCGGTCCATCTGATAAGTTAATACTGGGTGCACTGAGACAAGAAACTCTTTTAAATCTTCACTGGCTGCAGTGATATACATGTGCTGAAGATTACTGGACCCATAGAGGTCCATTTGATGAAGTTCTTGGGCAGATAAATGACAGAAACAGTTTCTGAATTTTGAGGAGAATTCTGAAGCACTGAGGTTGAATTTTCTCTGAGCTCGGTGCGCTGTGTGGACTTATATCCGAGTTATAAGTCCAAAGGTTATGACCTGGAGGTCATTCATTGTGTTTAAAGGAGAACAGGAATTAGAAAAGGATATTTAATGTCATATTTTGTGTAAATTGAGGAAAGCTCACCATATATGTTCACCTTTTCTTCGTTTGAAGGGACACAGACGTTAACACACACACACAGTTCTTGGGTGTGAGTTACTTCCTCTTTTAATTTTAAACTGCGACACATGTGTTCATTGAACTAGAACTTCAGCAGTGAATGAGACAGGATTTAGATTAGGTTCTGGTAAAGTAAAAGATTATGTTCAAGGTTTTATGCCCTGGAGGCCAAGAGTTGTGTATAGAGAAGAACATGACTTAGAAAAGGACATTTAAGGTCACATTTTGTCTAAGATGGGGAGAAATTTCCCATATGTGTTTATTTCTCTTCTCTTTTAAGAGGACATACACACTTAACTGGGTGTTGTCTACTTCCTCTTTCTGATTCTAAAAAGAATGTTTGATAAAATACTCTTAGGAAAGCGTATTGTGAGTGATTCTAAGTGGGTGAATGTTGTGAGTACTGGATTTGAGTGATTCTGTGATTTGTACAAAATAATAAATAAGTAATAATAACACTACGAAGGTTCATAGCAGAGTGCGGGAAAAAGAGGAAGTCTGAGAGAAGAGAGTCTGTGTGGGTGCGTTAAACAGGAAGTCTGATTATAGCTTGTGAGCTGGTGAGAGACGTTGCAACATGAAAACAGAGGAATTAGAGACTGAAGGTCTTAAGAAAAAGTAATAAAATGATATTAATTACATGTTTTAGTGTGTCGATACAGGTGGACTCTCCTCAACCTGAAAACATGACTACAGTGGCAAAAGGATAGATTAACAGAATTGGGATAAGAAACAGGCCAGTCTTTCACTTAAAAATTTTACAGCTTGACCTCTCATTCTGTCCCCACCCTGAGAAGAAGCTTAAAGGACAGTCGATCTCCTGATGAAGACAGAAGACAGACAGAACATTGTGGACTTGAAGAGTTAACAGCAGGCAAAAGACAGTGCAACTGAACCATAACACTGACGACTCCAGCAGCAACATGAAAGAAAGCACGTGATGCAACATGCACGGCGAACTGCAGGCTGGTAAGAACAGTGTGACATGACTGTTTGAAGGCACTGAATGTGATATTTTGCCAGGCTGGGACTTAACCTAAAAGAAAAAACTAAAAAAAGATCAACGAAGAAGAAACAGAGGAGCAGAAAAATCCGAGTGGGACTGTGTTGTTGGAGATTTTAAGGCCACACAGGACACTGTGAAGAGAGGGACAGGGACCAGTCAGAGGTCAAGCCCGGATGAGTTTGAGTGCGAGAGTACAGGATATAATTGGATTGAAAATGGAAGCTAAATCATGCAGGTTTAGGATTGTCCACCACATCAAAAAAAAAAAGAAAAGAAAAGAGAAAAACCGAGGAAAATAAATACATGAACTAACGATTACATGAATAAATAGAAAACACACATACACAAATTGGTACATGTGAAATTATTTTTGGAAAGAACCAGAAGTGAGACAGTTTGAATCCACAGCTCAGTGAAAAGATGCATGAATTAAACCTGATTATAGAATACACATGCAATGAAGAAACAGCTTACACTCACCGAACATTAACATGACCACATAACATGAACGCAAGGAAGAACACGCTTACATTTATATACATGACATAATTGGTATTTCTGACCAGAAAGAGAGGGAAACGGGTCGTTTAAGCACTCATGATAATAATGAAAATGTCTCAGTTTTGTTATGTTCAGGTGCAAAGACCTGGATCAATTTTCCACATGCAGCGGTCGGAAGAAAGTTATAGGTTAACGTTATTAGAAACGTTCAGGCCAAGTTTTTGGTTGAAGTGTTTACAGCGCCATGTGTCCCTGAACCTCACAAGCAAGCTCTCACTCCTGGCTGAACACAGAGGAATGCTGTTATTTAATGTGGGAAATCAAAATTTGGGTTAGCAAACCTGGGAAAGAGAAAACTGACTGTTTAAGTTGGAAAATTGTGAAGGAGTCTGAAACACCGCCAAAAGAAACATACAAACTCACACACACAAACAGAAAATGCATTAACCTTAGAAATACAAGACAGCTCATGAAGATTAGACAGCATGTTGAGCGTGTGAGTCTGTTTATCGTCTTGTCCAAATCGCTTAGTGTGTAATAGTTTTTAGAAAAGAAATTTAGAATTTAGTGATGATGGTGTGCAAATTGTGTGGCGTTTAACAAGACTTTCTGTGTATTGAGCAAGTGAAATTATGTCAGTTGACCTGAGAGTGTCAGGACCCTGAAGAACTTGTGGCAAAGCTTTTGTGTGTTTAAGATTTTTGAGGTTGTTGTAGTGATGGGTTGATTCGGTCAGTTTGCTTCGGGTGTTCTTCTTATTTTAATAGAGGGAGTTTTATTGAACATGGACATGTCTAAGAGGGGCCCATTATTTTTGTAACAGTGCACTTAGAGAAAACCAGGCAGGTGATTTTGTTTTGTGCTTTGATGAGCTAATAATCAGCTCTCTTTTTTTTCTCATTTTTGTTCTAAGCAGGCCTGCAATAGTGAATAACAGCGCTGTAAAATTTCTTGGAGAACAAATATAAGGTGACCTTTCCAGATTACAACTGACAGAGGAAAAGGCTACCTGTGGGGACCTGATCAGGTTGAAAGTCCCTGTCTAAAAAGATTGCCGCGAGCCAATCCAGTCCAAGAGCATAAAGAACGATTTTCCTACAAAACAAAATAAAACAAATGAATGAGCTCATGTTGCTGCGGGTGGAGAATCTGATTATTTGCGTGGGAATCTCCACTATCAGCAATACCTGGTGTGAATGCGTGTGAATGGATGTGTGTAAATGGACGGTGACTGGACGGACGAGGTGAACTAAAGTTGGACCAACTGGACACTGAGATAAAGACTGGACTAAGGTTTAACACATGACTGATAACTGTTCTGTTTTAAGTTTTCTTTCTTATAACACAGATTGGATCATAAGTGAGGAAAACTGAGTATGAAATGTGAAGTTCAGGTCAACACACAGGTTCTGTTTCCAGGAAGTTGCAAGGATGCAGGATCTGGATGGAGCCAGGAGTTCGAAAAGATTTGACATGATGATTAAATTGATTTCATTCCTTAAACACAGGTTTGCAGGGCCGGAGCAGATGTACCTGAGAGGAGGATCGCTGAGGTGTTTTGAGAAATGATATGACTAACCTTTCACTTTTAATTTCCTAAGCTCGGGTGAAGCATCTTGAGTTTGTGACACATAAGATGTGTCAAAAGGGGGGATTTAAGGTTTAATTTGAAATGGGTTTTAGGATCATTTTATGACTTTTGGGGGTTTTGATCATTTAGATATGGTAAAACTGAAGCAGAAATTGTTATTTTCATTTTTAAGTTAAAGGATTAAAATGAACTGAATCCTGTGTAGAAGATTAAATGCCGGTGTTCATAAGAAGCTGTACACCAGTGTGTGAATGTGAGAGTGAATGAATAGTGGCATTGTAAAGCGCTTTGGGTGCCTTGAAAAGCGCTATATAAATCCAATCCATTATTATTATTATTATTATTATACCAAACTAAAAGGGAAAGGCGACACCTGGTACCACTGGTCGCAATGTGCACCAGCACACGAGAGCTTGGTAGAGGAAAACTCATCTTCAACTAACACGGGTGTCAACAAACAGAGGCAGAATAAATCCTCTCACCTGTGCAAAGGGCCGACCAGTAGTCCACCTGGGAGGCCGAAGAAAGAAGAAGAACATCGCAGAAGGTCGCCGCGCCACCAAAAAGGAGCGGTAACAAATTGAAAAGAACATTAGAAAGAGTGAAGGTGTAGGTTAAAGCTAAAAACCACACAACATAATGGAAATGCCCAAACCTGAGAAGCGTAGAGACAGGAGGTGTATTTCAATATTGTTTTTGATTCTACGTATTCTATGTACATTAATAATGACTGCGGCCGTGTGTTTTCTTGTTTATCTTTTGCAGGGCGCATTTTGCGAATCGGTCAGACGCGGATGCCAGTCCAGCACAGCACTTCCTGAGACAGTAGTTGCTAAAACAGGATCGTTGAAAAGACTAAAGCGCGAGGAGTCAGGTAAAGGTGATGAGTGTCTCAGCACATATAATGGCATAGAATTAAATTACGTTAAAGGGTCCACCAGCTCATTCACGTTTGATTTGTGTGACGTCATTAAGTGTGCAGGAGCTAGTAGCAGCTGGAGAGCATATGATGTGTGGGTCTGCAATCACCCCATGATATGCTCCAGTCATGCTTATTGGAGCCCCTCGTGGGGCAAACACATCCATACATACACAGCAGGTCAGTGGTGCTCCTGGGGAAATGTGGTAAGTTGGACAGGAGTAGGATGGCAACCACATGTGCCGGAAGGCCGGAGAGGAATAGCAATTCAGAGAGATTATTCTGTTTCTCATAACCCTGTCACAATTTCCCTAGGTCCATGGGACACACTGCCTAAAGCCGAGAGCCCGGGAGGCGTGTTCTATCTGGTAATCGGGGTGGACATGTCAGGAACAGATCCATTTGGGGTAATTAGAGTAAACTTAATTGACCCAAAGCCTCAGCCACTCTTAAAAAACTTAATCACCACTCTAACTGACAAAATAATAGTCTCGGCACCAAACACAATAGGGCAAGCAGAGAATGGGTCGTCAACTGTAGCTCCAGAGGAGCGGGAACCAAAAGGGAAATCAGTTCTGACAGTAGATTATACTAGATTGAAGCCTCGGGATTTAATTGAGCGTGCCACTGGTTTCAAGGATAGTAATCCATAGCTTGATTGGGTGGCTCAAAATGCTAAAGAACAACATGTATCTGACTGTGTTGCCTGTGCTTCAGCTAGACCCCGTTTGTTCACGGAGCCCGCACCACTGTATCCCGAGGATAAGTGGGGCTACGATTGTATGCTGCAGCTAACTAAAGGTGCGGTGAGTACTGGCAACTGTACTATGTTGTCCAGACTTTTCCCTCCCATTTCAAAACAGACAACAGTGGGACCATTTATGCCAAAACAAGATAACTATACATGTTTCAAGTTTTCTACCGATAACGTAAAGTACAAGGTGGGAGAAATCGACCCAACTTGGTGTGCCGTCACACTCACGGGAAGAACCACCAATAATGTAAGTGACCCAAGCACATTAATTGGAACATGGGCAAGAAGTGGGTTGTATTATTATTGTGGGCAGAGCACTCTTTTGGTTCGTGTTCCTCTGGGAAGTGTAGGGACATGTGCGATGGTGCGGCTGGGAGCTCCACTCATACTTATTGGAAACCAGGTAAAAACCATTCTGCAACATAACACACGTACCTTAGCAGCCAGACGTAAGAGACACGTTTTGGCAAAAAGAGGGACCCAGGGTACACATGCATACGATCCTCGGCTGAAATCACCGACTTGGATAGACTCCATAGGAGTGCCCAGGGGAGTTCCAAACGGGTATAAGCTGGCAGACCCAGTAGCTTCAGGATTTGAAAGTATATTCATTTGGATAACGCCTAATAAGAATGTTGATTGCATTAACTATGTTCATTACAACTTGCTGAGACTCTCTAACCTTACCAGGGACGCCATGGAAGGGTTTGCAGAACAATTGGGTCCGAGTTTGCTGATGGGAGTGCAAAATCGAATGGCCCTTGACATGTTGTTGGCAGAGAAAGGGGGCGTCTGTGCTATGTTCGGAGACATGTGCTGCACCTTTGTCCCCAATAATACTGCCCAAGATGGCTCAGTAACCCGAGCTCTGGAGGGCCTGAAAACTCTGTCTAAAATCATGCATGAGGACTCAGGTATCGAAAACCCGCTGGAGTCCTGGGTGGCATCCATGTTTGGATGGTGGAAAGGTTTGGCCATGTCAGTAATGCTTTTCCTGGCCATACTTTTAGGAATACTGGTCACCTGTGGTTGTTGTGTCATTCCTTGTGTCAGAGGATTGTTGGTAAAGATAATGGCAAGGGCTGCGGACCCCGGGTGGATTCAATCTACCTGACGTACTTAGAAGCCATACAGTGGGGCAGGGAGTGATACAACACGAGGTGTGGTGACATTCCTTTTTGGAATGTTAAAAGTCAAAATGTGGAGATACAGAAATTCTTTTATTGCTGCCATATAACCTGCATTATTATAATTGCATTAATAACATTATTTTCAGCATTATTCCATTTAATATTATTTCTCACAGTATTGATATTGCATTAAAGTTGTTTATTGAAGATGTTCATTTAAGGATCCTTCCATTATGTTAACTTTTATTACAGGTACAGCCAGACGTATTTCATACACATTGCATCGTATTTGCTCATTCAGAGTTGTTGCATTAGTCTACAAGAGGGTCTTAAGCTTTGTGAAGCGTGAGTCTTCACAATTTATTGTGTCAAGGACTAAATCATAGAAGGATAATTGCATACATGCTTACAATACACATATAATCTAGGAACAGGCCTGAGCAAAGGCCCAAATGTATTCAGCTTCTTGTTGCAACCTGTGGCGTTTTGTTCTACTTGGTAACAGATGACCGGAGTCAACAACCAGCCCTCAGAGACCCTGAAGGCTTGAAGTTATTAACTTGTTTGGAAGGTGTTATAGAAAAGAGAAGTTCTATGTCTGTTTATAGCCATCTAAGATGTACCATTTACTGTAACTAACGTCTTTAACCTATTTTTACGCCTTGGAGGGGCGGATACCTCAGTGCTTTAAAAGTGTTCACAACATGTATTTTTGTCAGAAGACATATGCTGATGTTTTCTCCTGTGTGTTAATAAACTCATCGTTTGATTGCACTTTTCTGGGGCCTCCGTGGTTTGTTACACTGCTCTGCATTGACTGATTTCACAACAAAAGGCTTATCATAGTCAGGCAATACTAAAACTGTATTTGTCTGTAAAGCTGGTTTTAAGTTACTGTATGCTTCTTCTGTCTTTTTTGTAGATGCAACATTACATTTTTATTTAAGGCTTTTAGGTCATTTCTATTTTTTTTTTCAAAGAACTCACACATCTCACACATCTTACATGTTTCAAACTTTTAAGTTAGGATTTAAAAAACTTCTTTATTTGGAACTTTTCCCACAAGGTTCCATTCTTCCTGTAACAGCTTCATATAAAGTATGCACCAGACTTATAATTTCCATGTGGATGCATTGCTCACAGCTCTAAAACTAGACATTAGTAAATCATATGCCTAATCATTATGTGTCACTGTGATCCACAAGTATGACCACAAATTTGTTTATTTTTCAAACCAACAAAACAAACAGACAAAAAACAAAAAAAACAAAAACAAGTTGCTGATGGCATAAACGCTTTACACACATGAGCCAGGACACAAAAAGAAAAAAGCTGGTGCCAAAAACAAATCACAAGTGTGAGGAAAAAACTGAGCTCACAGACAGCTGCATGTGTGAGCTTTAATAGCATGCAGCTCCTGCTCTAAAAAAATAAAATAAAATAAATGTGTAACATGCACATTAGCTTAGTAGTGTCCACATATTTAATTCAGCTTCTCAATCTTGTAGCTTTAACTGTTGTATACAGGGTTTAGCTTATTAGTTGTTAGTATAGGTGTGCTCTATGTCTCAATAATGTCTCATCTAGGATGACAGGTTTTCAAGCAGGTCAAGTGCCTCTATGCACTTAATTAGTTTAGATATTTTCTTTATTTTCTTCATGTCATATATCGTTGTACTGAACTTGAGCAAACCGTAAGCTTGATGCAGACTGCTTTTAACAATTATCCACCTCACATCATAACTGACTGAGGTGCCTCTTCATATTAATATTATGTCATTATTAATGTTATCTTTTTTTTTTATATAACAGCAATAGTATATTACAATATTTTATTAGTATATTACATCATACTACTATACTACTAATATACAATAGTTTATTATAATGTATAATTTTATTATGTATCCATCAAGGGCTGCGGGTGATCTGCAGTTTCACCCTTTCCCAAGCTGGAGACATTTTCCTTTTCACACACTTTCCTTGGCTGAACAATGACACAACCTTAATGTACCTTATGCATCTCTCTATTTTATTTAATATGTGTTTGTGTGAATTATCTGCTTTCATTCATTCTATTCATTCTGGGCATGGTCGTCATCTCAACTTTCATTGTTAATATCAGTTTACAGGTTGTTATCCTTCCTATTATTAGTTTGAATACATTAAAGATAAGCTCTAATTTAATTTAGCCTTTTGTTTATTTTATTTTATTCCTCTTGTATTTATATGTAATCAGTCTGGTCTGTTTCCAACCCTTTTTAAACTACTTTAAACTACTTTGATCTCTAATTTTTCACTTGATGAGGGATTATTATGTTCTTCCTGACATGGGTGAGTGTATAATGGGTGGTGCTGCAGCTGCAGGAGCGGGTGGTGGATTAATAAAAGGATTGCAAGGACTGCACAGTGTCTCGTCTTCTGGTTTTACTAAACTGGCAGTTAAGTTCTGTTTTTCTGACTGTTTATCTTTTTTTCTCTTGTTTTTTTTTTTTCAGGCCAGGAAGTACTGTGATTCTTGAGTACATTTTCCTTTTTTTCTTTTTTTAAAAGTCTTTCGTCTCTCCTAATTCTTTTAAAGAGCTTCCTTCAGATGTGTTAGCGCTGAGGGGATGCATTTCCCTCCCCAAGTGGGACATTTTGTTTTCTTAGGATTTCTCCATCTACAAGCACTGATTTGTCCGGCGCCTGGACATTTCTTTTCTAGCCACTGCTCCTCAGCAGTGAGTTTGGTGGGCTGATTCCCCATTATCACAGAACTCCAGAGCCTTCTCTGGTAGACTTGACTCAGGGGTGGTGGCTGACACGCACTTCTACTCCGCGCTATTCACGGAGCAGTGTAAGTTTTATGAGGCGGAACTCAACCTTTCCCCTTTGTCACCAGTACGTGGGCTTTTGCAGGATACACAAAGATGGAAGTAGTTCAGCAGTTTATTTGTGCTGTAAAATCAACTTACTTCCAAACACATACACACACACATACACACATAGACATTTGCATGCTAATTTGTCACGAAGTATTTCACGGCCACTTCTAAAACCAGTCTAAACGCAGTTCCTTTTTGGCGAACTTAAACCTATTTTGTTACGAAGTATTTAACGGCTACTTCTAAATCCAGTCTAAACACAGTTCTTTTCGGCGAACTCAACCTATTTCACGTGTTTCACGAAGTAAATGCGGCTACTTCCAACCTATTTTACGCGTTTCACTAAACCCTTGCGGCGGTTTAAGACCAAAGTTAAGGTTTTCTCACCCTCAGTTGTCTTTTGCTGGTTGTTCAGGTCATCTGGCTGGATCCCAGCGTCGTGGACCAGAAATAGTTCACCGGCCTGGACCCGAATTTGAATGCCCAGGTCTTTCTCCTCTACCTGGAGAGGGCTGTCGACAAACTTCTGTACTGGCTTCCCACGATGTCAGGATACAGCAGTCAGACCTTGGATTTGGAGTGACAGAAACGTGTCTGTTGTTTCCATCGCTAAGCTCGAAGGACCAATTTAAATGACAGGGGATTTCTAAGAATCACCCCACAATTCTTCAGCTGAGACACCTGAGTTAGAAAACACAAACACTGCAGTTGTCTTTACTCGCGAAGATGGTCATGGAGTGCTCGTACTCCAGACTCGCGCTGTATCACTGTTTGCGTTCTTTATTTATACAAGCTCGTGTCTGTTTGTGTGTGTACAAAGATAACAGAGTTATTCTAAGAACTCAGAGCTGAGGTTCCCCTTTTCTAAGTCTGTATGTTCTTACAGAAAGAGGAAGCTGTTAGTTGTTTATCACACAAGAGTTCATGTCAAAAGTCACGTAGACATTTGCTTAGTGATCAATAAAAGAACACATTTCATGAAGCTGATCACACTATATACAATTTTCTTTTAACAGGTTTTTACGTAAGTTTAGTAGTATCTCTTTCAACAAAGAGTTCAACACAGTTTTAGAGTCAAAAACATATAACTGCACTTTTAAATGAGGATATCAAGTGAGATCTATTCATTTAAATATTGGCCTTACTAATAAAAGGATATATTTTACTAAACAAATTAACTAGCTTAAATAAATTGTATTTGATTGATAATTAACTGAAATAATGTTAAAAAAATATATCCTGGACACTTTTCAAACAATAAAGCCATTATAAACCCTACAACAGTATTTATTCAGAGACAAGCAAGAGTGATGACATCAGTAGATCATGGATTATTATGTTTAGATCAGCCTACTTCAGACCAAAATGCCAAATCTACAACAGCAATATACTGAAAACAAATTATGATGTAGAAAACATACAAGAAGCCTTGCACATGGTTTGTTATTCCACCTGCCACAAAGAGCTACAATAATGGAGAAAATTGTAAACTGAGATTTTATTTTATCTCAGTTTAGCAGTAACATTTTCAAAACAACACAGTTCAAAGCAACACAGAGTCAAAAACACATGTCATGACTGCGCTTTCAAATGAGGATTTCAAATGGGATCTGTTTATTTAAATATTGGCCTTCCCAAAGAAAGGGATTTATTTGACTAAACAAATTAAGCTGGAACACTCATATTCAGACTGGATTCAGGGGAAAAAACTAACTAGACTGAGAATGCACAACCTTTACACACACACACACGCACTACAGCACATACCATCCAGGCTTTGAATCTTTTTGTGTTTTATTTTACTGTAATAAAAAACAAAAAAAAAAACAATTATTTACAATCATGGTTTTACATCTTCATCTTAATAAGCGATCCATTAAATAAGAGCACCAAATTTCAAGTAGAGCTGAATAAAAAAATAATGCTTCAGCATTTTGATGTGTCTGTTTTTACATCAGATAGTAGATCTGAACAAGGCTGGAATGGGCTACAAGACCATCAGCCACAGGTTTGGTGAGTATGTGACTCTTGGCAACTGGTGGTGCGATTATTCGGAAATGGAAAAATATTAAATGACCATCAGTTGCCTTTGATTTGGAGCTACATACAACATCTTGCCTCATGGAGTGAGCATGACCATGAGAAAGGTGTGTGGATAAGTCCAGAACTACACGGGAGGAACAATTGTTAGAAGGCAGTTGGTCCAACTGTCACCAAGAACACCACTAGTAACACGCTGCAGCTCAACAGATTGAAATAAAAGGTTTGGGAGAAAATGCTGTGCTTTGATAAAAGAACTTTGATAAAAGTTTTTTTGGCATCAACGTGAGCTGCATTGTTTGGAGGAAGAGAAATGCTGAGTATGACCCAAAGAACACAATCCCCACAGTAAAGCATGGTGTTGGAAACATGCTTTGGAGCTGTTTTTCTGCTACAGGTACAGGATGACTTCACTGGCCTGAGAGGACAGTGAATGGGGCCATGTAACATAAAATCTCTGATGAGAACCTCCTTCCACTACCAAGGAAACTAAAGGTGGGTCGTGGATGGATCGTCCAGCATGACAATGACCCCCCAAAATATTGTCAAGGCAACAAAGGAGTAGCTAAAGAACAAGAATATTTAGGTCATGGAGTAGCCTAGCCATTTACTTTTACTTTTTCTGTTGTGAATGTCATTTGTTGTGAATCATTACTCGTGAATGAAGCAAAGTAGGATTTGGAAATCGATCCTGTAGGTGTTTCTATAAAAGTCTCTCATGAGTTTAAATCCTGGTGATTTATGTAAATTTACACTATAACACAGTGGTGACTGCATCAAAAACTTGCAGTTCAATTTAATTCAGTTTAATATCATTTTTTATAGCACAAACCTCACAATAACAGTTGCCTTAAGGCCCTTTTTATTGCAAAGTAAAGAGCTTGTAATGATAAAGAAATCCCCTAAAATCATATGACACCCTATGAATAAGCACTTTGGTGACAGTGGGAAGGAAAAACTCTTCTTTAACAAAAAGAAAACTTCTGCAGAACCAGGCTGAGTGAGTGACCTGCCCTGCCTGACTGGTTGGGGTGATGCGAGGAAGACAGGATAAAAGACACTGAAATAAAAGACACTGAAGAAGAACATCAGATATTAGTTAAGTATTAATTAGTAATTAAATGCTTAAATGGCCTGTATTTGTATAGCGCTTTTACTAGTCCCCCCTAGTGACCCCAAAGCGCTTTACACACCCAGTCATCCACCCATTCACACACTGGTGGAGGCAAGCTACAGTTGTAGCCACAGCTGCCCTGGGGCAGACTGACAGAAGCGAGGCTGCCATATCGCGCCATCGGCCCTTCCGGCCAACACCAGTAGACGGTAGGTGAAGTGTCTTGCCCAAGGACACAACGACCGAGACTGTCCGAGCCGGGGCTCGAACCGGCAAACTTCTGATTACAAGGCGAACTCCCAACTCTTGAGCCATGATCGCCCTTAGTGTCGTATAAACACAAAGTGAGTGAAAATATGATGAGTAAAGAACTTTGAAATAATTACAATCAGAAAACAATCCCTGTGGTTTTCAGTAACATTACAGGACATTGTATTTTCCAACCAGAGTGCTATATTGTTATGTTTTTTTGTTTGGTTTTTAGAAAACTTAAGCCTAAGTCAGAGTCCTAATTTGAGCATTAATGTGAAATGTCATTGTCCAGTGTTCCAGCAACTATTTGCTGAGAGGTACATATTTGTTCATTTGAGTAAGCATTTAAGAATGAAGGAAATTGTGCTCTGTCCATTTAGGGGGTGAAATTTTAAGACCAATGTTTATTACACATAATACATACAAATGCAGAAAAAATTAAAAGGCATCTGACCATAATGTCATAGTTGCAGTGCAAGATCTCAAATATTTCCCAGGACAGTGACATTAAACATTATCTAGCAGAGAGTTCTGATGATAATGAAATGGGGCCTGAAAACTGAAGGCTCTGCCTCCCATTCTACTTTTAAATTCTCTAGGAACAACACGGAAGCCTGCAGTGTGAGAGCGAAGTACTCCAATAGGGTGATATGGTACTATAAGGTCATTAAGATAAGATGGGGCCTGATTATTAAGACTTTGTATTTGAGGAGCAAGATTTTAAATTCTGGATTTAACAGGAAGCCAATGAAGGGAAGCCAAAACAGGAGAAATCTGCTCTCTCTTTCTAGTCCCTGTCAGGACTCTTGCAGCAGCATTTTGGATTAACTGAAGGCCTTTCAGGGCGTTTTTAGGACATCCTGATAATAATGAATTGCAGTAGTCCAGCCTGGAAGTAATAAATGCATGAACTACTTTTTCATCATTACCCTGAGACAGGATATTTTTAATTTTAGAGATATTGCACAAATGAAAGAAAGTAAATTTGTTTAATTTGCACATTGAAGGACATTTCAACCACTCCAAGACTCCTCACAGTGTTATTGGAGTCCAAGGTAATCCCATACTAAATTTGCAGCAGGACTGAGCACAACCTTCGATAAAATATGACATTAAAAGACTACGAATGAAATGGCGTCTGAATGCTATGTGAATTCCATAAATTTAAGGTTTTCCTACTTGATATTCAGTTTGTTAAAACAAATTGTGTGTGTCAATTTCTTGTGAGGAGAGTACACTCCCTCACAATTCTTACTATTGACATCATGCTGCAATAACATACAGCTTTTCATCAAGGTGTTATGTCTCTAAATACATGTTTATTAGTTTGTTTAAAGAAGTGTATTTAATAATCACAGTTTAGTTTGCATTACATCCATTACTGTATTGTCAGCCTTTAGTGCTATTACCGATTCATTTTACTTGTGCTCGGTTGTAAAGGCTCGGGGCCCTGACCCTAGTTTGAATGAGTGAAAGCTGGAAAGACGTTCACTTGAAACAGAATTTTTTTTTTTGACTTATATACGTTCTTCTTTCCTTAGATTAGATTAGAAACATTTGTGAATTCAAAAATGCTGTTTATAATAATAAAAATAATAATAATGGATTGCATTTATATAGCGCTTTACAATTCCTTTTTTTTTTTTTTTTTTTTTTTTTTTGCCTGTCCCGTTTGGCTCTTTTGCCATCAGAATTATTGTCTAAAGGCAAAGAAAGATGCCCAACGGATTAACTTTACCAAATTGACCATCCCAGCCTTGCCATAATGGTCCATTTGATTCACCTTTTATTGTTTATTTTATTTTCACTTGCTGAATACGGGACAGACTTGACTGGAGGAAAGAAGGGGAGAAAGAAAGAGGGAAAGAGAAACTGCTGAGAAGAGGGACGGGGGAGAAGGGCAAAAAACAAAAACCAACAGAATGGGCAGAAAAAAAAATGCATCTATCGATCACCTGGATCACCTGTTGAGAAAGAAAAAAGAAAACAAGCAGAAGAGAACAAGAGTAATAGAATAAACAACATCACAATGATATATGGGAATATGACAGTAAATACTAAATATTAAACATTATTGTGCAGCACGTAAGATCAACAGAACACAGTGTGCTTTGAGGTAGGAGCCAAAAAGGGTGTAGTTTGTGGGTGTGATCACCCGTGTGTACACCTGTGAGCATGGACGCGCTTGTTTTTTTAAAAGGTTCCTTCATGTAATGATCTGCTAGAGGGTGTGGGGGGGGCCACTGCCCCGTTGTCCAGGGCATGAAGCAGGTATGGAGGAGATCAAAACTCCAGACATCCAGAGGCCCCCAGAATACAAGAGACCAAGGAAGACCAACAGAGGGGCAGCCGCGCCACTGTCCCAGAAAGAGCTGAGGAGAGTCCCAGATGAGGGTTCACTCAGCAGCCGCGGAGCAGAAGCCAGGGGGAGTTGCAGTGACGCGCCCGTGAGCTCCGCCGGCAGCCAGCTGTGCCTGAGTGACCGAGACCCGGCCGAGAGGCCGGGGGCACCCCACCTCCGAAGTGGCCCGAGCGAGCCCCAGGCTCCAGGCCCCGATAAGCGGCCGCCAAGGAGTGAGCCGGTGTGTACCTGGACGCCCATCCCCAGACACAAAGAACCACCAACGCACCGATGTCTGAGGGAGTCCGCCACTGGCAGGGGAAGTGGTGGTGGGGGGAGATAGGCCTCCAAAGCTTGGAGGGCCTGAGATGTCCCCAGAGAGGTGGCGTCTGATACCCAACCTGACATATAGACACAGACATACAGGCACACACAGATACAAACATCCATTCCCACCCTCGTGCTCTCATATGCACTTACTCCACACTCAACCAACGTGGAGACAGACATAAAGAGACGCTGTACACACGATCACACTCCCCAAGCGTACTCTACGAACCGGGTCTAGGTACCCTTGCCCCTGGAGGGGGGAACTGCACCCAGACCCAGGTGGTGTTACCCTTTTCCCTGCGGTGGGGAGAGGCAGACCACCCCAACTCCGCAGCAGCAGGGAGGCCCCACACTCCAGACCGCAGTCGGACGGCCAACTCCTCCTCCTAGCCCCCCCGCTCCAGCAGGTCGCAGAGAACGGGGGGTGAGAGAAGACTCCAAACCTCCCTCCACCCGCTCATTGTAGTGTTGATGCATGAGTGTTCTAAGGTGCATTTAAAACCCAGGAGGGCATGGAGCAGGTAAGCGCATAGTCCCTCCTGCTAGCCCTCAATGTCTACGTGTGTTTAAAATTGAGAGGTGGGCAACGACGCCAGGGGTAAGGTGTACAACCTGATGGTACTTTGGATTCCGTGTATCGTGCCCACCCCCAAGATCCTATATGTATGTGTAATGAGAGTGTGAGTAATGTGAATGTCTAAGTTGTGAGATAAAATTGAGGCAGAGGCAGCCAGAAGGGGACAGAGGGGGGGGGGGGGGTAGCCTCCTCTGCACCCTGGTGACATACCCCTACTCCAAGGCCCTGCATGTGTGGGTGGTTGTGGTGGAGCGGGAAGAGGGAGGCAGCTGGAGATGGGGAGGGAAGGAAGGGAGGGGCAAGTGACCCCTCCCTGGGGCCAGCTCCCCCGCTGACCCCAGTAGGCACCCCCATACTCCGCGACCCGCCAGGGGAAGGGGGCCCAGGCCCATCCAGACCGGGGCCCAGTGCAGCAGCGCCTCCCGGCCCCACAGAGCCCGGGACAGCCCACCCAACCCCACCACAGAGAAAACTGCACCCATCCTACCATCCACTCATCTTCCAGACTACATAAGACAATAGACGCCCAGGCTGAGATCTTCCTCCACCTCTCCTGTATCTCCCCTTCCTGCAGAGAGAGTTCCTGAAGAGAGGAAAGCTCCTGCAAGGTGTGACAATCTCCCCCACCAGTTGAAGAGCCCCCCAGGTGGCTCGACGCACCGGCGGCACCCTGCGCCAGGGCTGGGCCCCCATGCACCCACCCGCCCACAACCCCGGCAACACACCAACCAGGACCCAAGCCCCCGAGGCCCGGCCAGGGCCCCAGCCCAGAGACGGAGCGCCCCCAGAACCTCACGCCCATCCCGGACCCACCAGGGGCAGCCAGGCTACCAGGTCAGTAACCCACGTCCGTCAGCAGAGAGCCTCCCCTAGCCCCGCTGCACGCAGCCACGAGGAAACAGTCACCTGAGAGCCAACAGAGCCCCTAACCGGACATGACCGCTACCCCGGGTTGAGCCCCCCAAGGAAGATGCCTCCGGGGAACCCCCCGACGCCCTAGGCCTGTCCCTACCCCCACACCAATCACAACAGTGAAGGCGGGACCAAACTATGACCCCCCCCACCCCCACTAGGTGATGGAGCTGATCAAAGGAGCCCAGAGCAATTGATCTGTTGTGGTGGCAGAGGCTGTATCAAGACTAATGTAATCTAATAGATAATTTCTATATTGGTTAGAATTAAGATTATTTTTATTTTTCCAGTTCATGAGGACTGTTTTCTTGGCTATGCATAGGGCAGTGAAGACCATATGGGCGATATTCTTTTCTGAAGTGACATTATCTAAGCTGCCCAACAAACACACTAAGGGGGAAGTTGGAATGTTACATTTCAGACACTTCGATAAGTCCTCACATATCTCGCGCCAAAACTTCTGAACTGGTGGACAGAACCAAAGAGCGTGGATATAATTGTCCGGTGAATTGGTTTGGCAGTGTGAGCAGTTGTTGGTAGACGTAAAGCCCATCTTGAACATCCGATGACCTGCATAGTGCACTCTATGTAATATTTTGTATTGAATTAATTGAAGACTGGGATTTCTAATTAGATGAAAGGTTTTTAAGCAAATTTGAGACCATAAGTTTAGGTCTATGTTAACTGATAAATCCGCTTCCCATTTTGCAATAGGAAGTGATATTGATTCATCTGTTTTAGAAAGCATTCTGTATATTTTGGATAGTAATTTGGGGGTTTTAAGAGTAAGAAATTGAACCACACTTGGTGGTGTTTGAAGTTCAACTTGACCCGGTTTAAATTTCTTTTATACTATGGATTTAATTTGTTGATATTCTAAAAATCTTTTCTTGTTGATCCCATATTGTGTAACTAGTCCGTCAAATGAAATAAATTCTGTTCCTTCTAGTATATGTTCTAAATATTTGATTCCTTTACCACTCCAATCTGAAAAGTTTATCATATTATTGTTTTGTAATATGTCAGGGTTGTTCCAGATAGGTGTACGTTTGCATGGGATTAATGAAGACGCCGTCAATTTTAGAAACTCCCACCATGCTGTCAGAGAAGAGCTGATGTTGACGCTTTTAAAGCATTCATGTCGTTGGATGTTTGAGCTGATAAATGGTAGGTCTGAGATCTCTAGATTATTGCAAAGTGCTTGTTCTACATCTAGCCAAGGTTCATCTAAGAGGGTATGTTTTAGCCATCCTGAGATAAACTGAAGCCTGTTGGCTAAGAAGTAGTGCTGAAAGTTAGGCAGTTCTAGTCCTCCTTTATCCTTGGTCTTTTGTAGTGTTTTTAAGCTTATACGTGGGGGTTTATTTTTCCAAAGGAATTTGGACATACATGAATCTAGAGATCTGAACCAATCTTGTGGCGGTTTAGTTGGGATCATTGAGAATAAATAATTTATTTTTGGTAAGACCATCATTTTTATAGCGGCAACCCTTCCCATGAGTGATATGGGTAGACATTTCCATCTAGCCAGATCATCTTCTACCTTCTTTAAAAGTGGGATATGGTTTAATTTAGTTAGATCTGCAAGCTTGGGAGAAACATTAATACCTAAATATTTTATATTTCCCGATTGCAGTGGTGTAGAAGAGGAATTATGGAGGGAGCAATTAATCGGTAGGACTGTAGATTTTGACCAGTTAATTGAGTAATCTGATATTCTTGCAAAAGAGTTTATCAATTCAATCACCCCAGAGATATTGGTTTGTGAATTTTGGAGAAAGAGTAACACATCATCCGCATAAAGGCTGATTTTATGTTCCACGTTCTTGCATTTTATGCCCTTAATTACTGAATTCTGTCTAATTGCTGCTGCTAGTGGTTCAATAAAAATTGCAAACAGTGAAGGGGAGAGTGGGCATCCCTGCCTGGTGCCCCTCAAGAGACAGAAGCTGGAGGATGTCTGGTCATTTGTTCTGACACAAGCTGTTGGGGAATTATATAATATTTTTAACCAGTTTATGAAAGAGGATCCAAAACCAAATTTGTGTAAAGTTGCAAATAGAAATTTCCAGTTAACTCTGTCAAATGCTTTTTCTGCGTCTAAAGAGAATATTGTAGTTTCTAGGTTTTTACTGTATGAGTAGTCTATCATACTAAGTAATCTACGTGTATTTGTTGATGAGTGCCTACCTTTTATGAAACCAGTTTGGTCAGGATGAATTAAGAGGGGGGTTATTTTCTCCAGTCTCTTTGAGAGAGCTTTGCAGATTATTTTAAGGTCTACATTTATAAGGGATATTGGACGATAGCTTGAGGGATATACAGGGTCTTTGCCTGGTTTTAGCAGGAGATTAATGTTTGCAGAATTCATATTTGATGGAAGTCTGCCCTTTTCTTTGATTTCCAACAACGTTCTGTAGAAAACTGGTGCTAGAATCGACCAGAATTCTTTGTAGAATTCTGCAGGAAAGCCGTCTGGACCTGGAGCCTTATTATTGGGCATACTTATCAGGGCTTCCTGGAGTTCACCTGGTGTCAGTGGTGAATCCAGTGCCATTGCTTGAGTGTCTAATAATTTTGGAAGAGTTATGTTGTCCAAAAACTGATCAATTTCTTTTTTAGATGGGTTTATTTGTGGTGAATACAACGTTTTATAGAAATCCCTGAAAATGTTGTTTATTTGTATCGGATCATATATTGTGTTCCCAGATGAATCTTGAACAGCACATATAGTTGTTTTTTCTTTATTTATTTTTAGCTGGTTTGCTAGAAATTGACCGGATTTATTACCATGTTCATAATTTTGTAAGCGTAGTCTTTGTACTAAGAATTTTGTTTTGTTTTTTATTAATTATCTCATTTAATTCTAGTTTTGTTTTGCGTATTTTGTTCAATGTTTCCTGATCTTGGTGGGACGCGTAGGCTTCTTCTAGTGATTTGATGTTTTTTTCTAATTCCTGAATATTTTTGTTTTCTTTTTTCTTTTTATGTGATGAGAAAGAAATTATTTTGCCTCTCATCACAGCTTTCCCTGCTTCCCATAGAACAGAAGCTGATGTTTCGGGAGTGTCATTATAGTCCAAATATGAAGTCCACTCTTTTTAAAAATATTTAATAAAGTCTTCATCTTTAAGTAGTGATATATTAAATCTCCAGTTTTTTCTTGGCGTAGTATTATTCTTGTGCATTAGTGTTAAAGATACAGGACCATGATCGCTGACAGCTATAGGGTGAATCTCAGTGTCTGAAATGTCACACAGCAGTGAGCTGCTGACCAAAAAATAATCCAGACGAGAGTAGGAGTGATGGACATGTGAGAAAAAAGTATATTCCTTACTGGTGGGGTGAAGGGAGCGCCATGCATCGCAAAGACCAAAGTCGCTCATATACTGTTTGATTATATTTGTGGACTGCCAATTACGCTGAGTTCCCGCTGTATTGAGCCTATCCATGTCTTCATTTAGTCCAAGGTTGAGATCGCCTCCAAGAACAAGTGTGCCATCTAAGTGTTCAGAGAGTGCACTGAAAAAACCGTGAAAGAATGAGGGATCATCAACATTTGGACCATATACACTTGCAATACATAGCTTTTTATCAAGTATAGATAGTTTAATGATTAAGAATCTGCCCTCTGGATCTATAACTGTATCGAGTACTGTGAAATTAATATTTTTATGTATTAAAATTGCTACTCCCCTTTGTCTAGAATTATAACAAGCCGAGAACACATTAGGAAACTCAGGTGTTTTAAGTTCATTCGAACCTCTAAGAGGTCTGTGGGTCTCTTGTAAAAGGACAACATCTGCCTGTAGTTTTTTGAGTTGGTTAAATATTTTTAACCTCTTTTCTCTGGAGCCAGCTCCATTTATATTCCATGTAATGAACCTCAGTGTACCCATAGATGTTTGTGTATAACTAGGGATGTATGCTGTGTGCGTCGCTTAGACAGGTGGAGAGAATACATCACTTGTTCATAAATAAAGAGAAGGAGAGAGAGAAAAAATGTGTGGCGAGATGCTCCCTGAGTCTGACTATGTGTTTGCATATTTACTAATATGAGTAGGCTTGGCTTAAGTGTGTGTATCCTAAACGACTGTGTGCGCTGTCTGACTGATGTAAATGTGCTGCTGTTGAGTGCATGGTGCGTATGGGATGTTTGTGGATGAGTGTCGAAGCAGGTGATCGAGGCAGTGAAAGGAATAAAGAAAGAAACCAAGGACAGGGGTGAGCAGCATAAAACCAAGAGGGGGAAAAGAGAGGAGAAAAAAAAAAACGAGAAGAAAAAAAACCGGAAACATTCCAATTAAATCACTGACGGAGAGTGACGGTGTTAATTCTGCTATGAAATCACACTTTAAGATGCGATTTGATACCGGTAAGTTAAACAGATGTTAATGCAAGTTAGTGTGAGTGGATAGGGAAAGGGTGCAGCTGATTCTTATCTGGTGTGAGGTTAATACAGCCACGGAGTGATGTTGGGGTCTCGGTGGAGCTGTCCGTCTACGTACAGCCGGTCCACAGCGATGACAGCGCGGGAGCCCTTCAGGATGAAGCCGAGTCGGATTGGGAAGAGGACCCTGCGTCGTTCCAAGATCTCTTTGGGGAACTGGTCGTTCACGCTGAAGTCCGTTCCTTTTAATTCCCTGCCGCGGCTTTTCACATGTTGCTTTTGTTTGAAGTGGCCGAATTTGGCCACGATAGGACGTGGTCTCCCGGCCGTAGCCCGAATGGGGCCGAGGCGATGCACCCGATCGAAGACGATGTTCTTCACCGTGTCCTCCGGCAGCTTCAGGTGGGTTTTGATGAAGCTTTTTACCGTGGTCTCCGCGTCCTCTCCAGCGGCTTCTGGAATACCAGAAAATACCAGATTATCACGCATGCTACGAGCTTGTAGATCAATAACTGTTTCTTTTATTTTTTTATTTTCTCTATTGAGCTGGGTAACATTTTCTGTGAGACAATTCACCGACTCCCTTAGCGTGGCATTTTCAGCAGCAAGCGTTTCCACCTGCTGCTGGCTGAACTCCAGGGATTCTCGCAAGCATTTAAATTCTCGGTGAAGAATCTCCACCAAGGACAGCCTTGCGTCGAAACTGGACAATCGCTTGTCGATTGACTCCAGTATGTCGGCAATATCTTTGCCGGCTGGCGATGTTGAGCCGGGGGAATCTGCCGGGCGTTGTCTTTTCGACGACGGCGTCTCAGGTTTGGCCGGGGAAGCTGCACACTGGGTCTTCTTCATCACGAGATCCTGAAAGCACTGATCAATATAATCTTGGAGAGTCTCTAAACTCTCCCCGTTGTTCTCCAGGGTGTTGGAGATTATTTAGACAAATAGTGTTAGTTATAAGACAATTGATAAGTGTATTTGGTAATACTGAAGCTTAAATGAATTTGTTCAAATCTAAACTACCATTTGCTTTAATTTTCCGCCAAAATCTCCGGCGTCTGACGTCAGTTACAACACGAGTCGCTTACCTTGTCCGTCACTTCCGTCACTTACCTGCCTTCCCTCACTTACCTAGCGCTTTACAATTCCACTATTCATTCACTTTCACATTCATACACTGGTGGAGGCAGCTACAGTTGTAGCCACAGCTGCCCTGTATTTATATGAGCTGCATGAAACAACACTGAACGCATACCATAGTAATGTGTGAATTTTCTAGTCAATTTTTTGTACATTTTCAACACAGCAGACGGGATATTTTGTGGACTATTCTTCTTCTTCTTTTCCCATGTCCTTCTAAATTGTACCTCACACCTTTCATATTTTTCATTAATGTCAAGGTAAAGTGATTAGGACAAGGATATAGGATGAACTCTACTATTGGACTATTTGTCACGGACCCAGCTCTGGAGGACTCGGGGTCCGTGAGCAGTTTTGACTGTTGATGATGTTGATGTTGTTGTTATTATTATTATTATTATTATTATTTTGGTGATGTATGTGTTTTTCTGCACTGTGCTGTGTTAGTCTGTGTCCCACTCATATGTATAGGCAGGGTATGGGTGTGTATGTCTGCGGGTGTGGCTGGAGGATGGAGCTCAGCCACCTGCAGGCCTGAGGGGTTTGGTCCTGCGGAAGGACTGGCCACACCTGAAGTTCATGCCACACCTGTTGGTGATCTGGGCCCTGTTTCAGGAAGCCGGTTTACTGGAAAAACTGAGTAAGTACACCCTGAGTTAACGAAAACTCTGGGTTTTCGGTTTCACAAAGCGAGTTCAGATGAAGCCTCAGTGAGTCACCATGACGACACACTCCGTGAAGCTAACCTGCCCCCTAGCAGGTTTACTACAACTAACCCTGACTGTCTCCGCCCCTTTGTCGGAAACCTGACAGTAGGAAGTGTCGGACATGGCGTGCCCCTGCCTTGAAGAGCCAGTAGATCGTGAAGCCCGAATTCTCCGCAGAGCTCTCCGCCGGGAGAGAGTGATTAGAGCGCGTTTGGACATTTTATCATTTCCTGATGATTTTCTGTGTGAACGTTACCGTTTCTCAGCACAATCTATAAGTTATTTGGATAACATCCTCAGGCCATATATTGCTCATGTGACACATCGCGGACATGCTCTCAGTTCATTACATATTATTTGTATTGCACTTCGGTTTTTTGCAAACGGGAGCTTTCTGTATAATATTGGTGACGCTGAGCACGTTTCCAAGGCTACCGTCTGTCGGGCAGTCAGGAATGTTACAGTTGCACTGAAACGTCTCCTGTACTCGTCTGTGGTGTTCCCCGGTCATAGACCCACAAGATTTATCAAAGAGGGATTCCACAAAATTGCAGGTATCAGGATGACCAAAACTTAATTTATGATGTGGTGATACTTGGACTACTACTTAAATTTTACATTTATTTTCAGGGTTCCCAGGCGTGATTGGCTGTATAGATGGCACTCACATTCCAATCATTGCTCCTTCAGTAAATGAAGGAGACTATGTGAACAGGAAGTCTTTCCACAGCATTAATGTACAGGTACATAGTTCCCTGTAGCATTTCAAACTAACAGATTATTTCATTATAGTAATGGATGCTAATTTGTGTTCTCTGCACTGTGAAGATCATATATGATGCTGCCAACATTATCACAAATGTGGAAGCCAAGTGGCCAGGCTCTGTCCATGACTCACAAATATTCCGTGAATGTACACTGAGCACAAAATTTGGACATGGTGAGTTGAGAATACTTTAAAATATATAAAGACCAATTGCTTCAGGGACATTTGAACTGAAGTGTATCCTTCTGTCTTAGGAGAGTTCACTGGCTACTTGCTTGGTGATAGGGGGTATCCATGTTTACCCTATTTGCTTACCCCTTACCCTGACCCTGAACCGGGCCCACAGCAGCGATATAATCTGGCTAATTGCAGGACAAGAGCCAGAATTGAAATGACTATCGGAATGCTTAAGGCCCGGTTCCAGTGCCTGCAAAGACTCAGGGTCACCCCAGAAAGGGCATGTGACATTATTGTGGCCATGTGTGATTCTTCACAACATTGCCACAATTAGAGGAGAACACTGTCCTTCTGAACCAAACATCAGCAGTGATCCAAACCTTGAACATCCTGACCCTCCCACGGACATACAAGATGGAAGCGCAGTCAGAGACACCATATGTCACAATCATTTCTTTTGACCCATCACCTCAACGTGTTGAAAGAAGAATAAACAGATTTTGTGTTCAACTGGCTTTATTGGTCGCCTGTGTTTCCTGTACACAAAGTATTAAAAGATGTAAACCTCATAAAGTGTCTCTGTTGCTCCCTCCTCTGTAACAGCTGTCAATGTTTCTTCATTATTTTCCTGTAGTAAAGAAATAAACAACATTGCTGTTCTACTGTAAACTCATATAATCTGTGGAGTATTACTCACAACTGCATGTCGCTCTGGCTCAACAGGAGGCTGCACCAGATGCAGTACACCACCACCATCAACTGATAGAATATGAGGTTTATACAGGTCACTTATAACTTACAAGGGACCAAATGGCAATTAACAAACATACCAATCACCTTACACTTCATTGTCATATTGCTCTCAAAGACAACCAAGACTGAGGGAAGGCAAAATCAGTAGGAAAATAACTTCACTACAAACAAATCCATTATGGTAAAGAGTTTATCAAATGAATGAGTAGCACTGCAAAGGTGACTGTGAAGACAGGATGTATGCACATCATGTCTTATTTTGAATTTACCCCCTATGTAGGCACTTGTGTCTTGCAGGGTTATTGACTCAGAAGATGTCCCCGCAGAGATGCCTTCAGCCACAGGGCGCCCACTGTTTTGGCTGAGGGCCAACTGCTCAGCCTCTGTGAGTGGTGGTGGTGGAGGACCCCCACCTGTTTTTCGGGCCTCCGCTTTTTTTCTGTTGGCTATAACGGGTCACATTTGAGCATACAGAGTAAACAAATATGTACTTGTAATGTGCTCAGATAATTTCAATAAGTGCTTACAGAAAGAAAATTAATGTAGCCTCTAACTGCAATTGATTTACATGGGACAAACAGACCAAGCACTATGGCCCATAATACAATTACACCTTACCTGTTTGGACTATATTTTTATATTTCATTTTTACTTGCTGCCAGAAACGTTTGGGGCCTGTTGGGTTGCACCTGCGCTCACATCACGTCACAAAATAAAATGTATAAAATAAAAAATAAAATATAATAAATAACGTGTTAAATGGGTGGAAATCCCTAGATCAATGTTTAAATTAACACTCACGCATTGACTCTGTCGGCTATGTTTTGCCATGCATGCTCCCTTTCTTTTGCAGCTGGGGCTGTGTTACTTTTTTTCTGCAAAATTTGCATGTTATCGGCATATGCTGCCATCAGAATTTCGGCGTCAAGCGCTGTAAAATACATTGACCGCGCCTTCTTTCCCTCCGTCTCCATGGTGACTCGCTTAATCTGTGCTCCACTGATCAGGGCTTTATGTATCCTCGTGCGCGAGCTTAACTTGGGGTTAAAGCAACTCCGCGTTGATTGAACTACTTGTTATCAGCCTTTCTGAAACCGAATATTCCGAGTTGGACAGTTCGGGGTTACTCAACCCTGAGTATCGTTTTTCACTCTGAGTTTTCTAAACCGGCTTCCTGAAACAGGGCCCAGGGCTCGTCGGGGGAGCTACTTAGGAGAGAGTTGGAGCTCCCACCGGCACGGGATCATTGAGTGATCTTACCAAGTCAGTGTGTGTTAGCTTAAGTCTGTGCTGTTCATATATGCCCGCGGAGGGTTAGTGTTGACGGCTGCGTCTCTGGTTTCCCTGCAGGAGGAGGAGTGGTCCGGAGAGGCAGCACGCACGGGGGTGCGGAAACACTACAGCGGGGAGCACGAGCACAGATATCGGAGGGAAGCACGCACACGGGGTTCGAGGGAGCAACGGGGAGTTATTGTATTTACAGCCTTTTCACTGTAAATAAAGAGCACTGTTTGCATCGCAGAGTCTGCGTTTTGGGTCCTCCTTTCCCCACATCCCCACGGTCTGCCAGCCAGACCGTGACACTATTTGACTAAAGTTACACACATTCACTGTTCACACTATCATGTCTTTCATAAGAGACTACCTGGACAATGGACTGTTAATGCTCTTCCCCCCTAATGTGGCTGTCTTGTAATACTACAAAAACATTTGCATGCAATAAAAACAGTAACAAACAGCACATCTAAAAAATCTGACAATCCTCATTTTATGAAAGAAAAATATAAAAGAGGGAACTTTCACAAGGAAGAATTGTTTAAAAGCTGAGTCTCTATTATCTTTGTATAAACAATTGTTAGAGTTACTCAAGTCAAGCCTAAGGAGCCTCAGACATCATCATCATTAGAATTTAATCGAAATGACAAAAAAAAGGAAAACCGGTAACAGTAAAAACTGAGATAGTATGTACTTACATGTGACTTAAGCCAGAATATCAGTTCTCAGAGCTTCATCTGTTTTAGCAGAGCTGTTATTTAATTTTACACAAAGGAGAAAAAACTTGAAGTGGCACTCTACACGAGTCTCAGGATGTGTGTGGCTCAAACAACAGCTTTTAGTTTTTACAGTTATAGGATACAAAAATAGAGAAGATAAGGGCCTTTAGAACAAACTGCTTGGTGACAGTGCTAAAATACAAACTATATTATTCGTTACATTAAGGGTGTCAGATTCACTTTCAGTAAGGGCCACAAAATGAGAATCATATGAATCACTTCAAGGTTCATACAGTTGTAGTTATATATACATTAGTTTGAATGTGAAAAGCATGTACCAAGCAAACTTTTCACATGTAATTTTGTCCACATAAAAAATAGCTTTAAGCACGTGAAACGTGCTCATTCATCTAAAGAAGTTTACATCTTTGTAAACTGATTAAATATTATTTTCTTGCTATTTTTATGCCCTCTTAAACACAGCCAATCTAAATTATAAGTACACAGTTTATATCACTGGGCATTTTGAATGCAATATCATATAAAAATAAAATCTAAGTCAGTGACTCTCTGGAAAATAAGACAGCAATCAGGCTGTCAGCCAGTTCTCCTCTACAAAGATTGCAAGAGCTTAGTCCGCATGGCTGGGAATAAGTCAGACATACATGCCAACCCTCCTGATTTTTCCGGGAGAATCCCGAAATTCAGTGCCCCTCCCGAAAATCTCCCGGAGCCACCATTCTCCTGAATTCCATCCTATTTTCCACCCGGACAAGAAAATTAAAAAACCATATCCCTGGTTTCATAGCGCGGCCCAGCTAATTCCAGTTTCCAACAATGATGGCAGCTTTAATATTACTTGTATTACTCTTTCTGGTTTGTAAAATAAACTTTTAACATATTTTCAGGCGAGAATGTAGCTGTGTAAACTTCAACTATCTCAATCAATCAATCAATCAATCAAAGCTTTATTTGTCACAAGCAGGTTGCCCTGCAGTGAAATGGGACCCCCCGACCTTACACACATAACACAGACATCACATGGGGTTACAAGTCGGAGATCGGTAGCGTTACAGAAAAGAACACTGAAATGTACACAACAACAGGAGGGTACAAGAGGAAAAAAAGAGACCTCCACTCATGCTGTGCTTCCATGGTAGGACAGCACGAGAACAGGAAACAAAAAAACTCCTCTGCACAAAAAAAGCACATGAATGAACTGGCAAGAGCAGCGAAATCCCAACACATCATTTTCAAACCCCCGTGGTCTTGGATTACTCGGGTTAAACATGATATATAAGTCACTTAGATAACCTAAAAACGTTATAGTTTGGCTTTTTTCAGTGTTTTATTTGTTTGTGAGTGAATCGGTTTGGCTGAGATTAAAGTTATTAGATTAGATTAGATTAAATTTAACTTTATTAATCCCTCGGGTGGATTCCTCCTTGGTTTTTACACAGCTGAATAAACATCAAACAGAAAACTGATTAAACGAAAGTGTGAGATGACCGAGAATTTACGGCAGTGTACGGTCATATTTTAGATAGCAAGGAGCAGATGGCAGAGTTTCACTCCATCGAGAGAGCTCGTGACGTAATTCTGAGGGCTAGACCGTCCAATTTCACAGTCACTCACTTCCGGCCTACCCGGCCTTTGGAGGACCTGGCCCATGTAGACCACGAAGGCCGAGCCCTCAGGGGGATGCAGCCTGAATCTGGACATCCCCGCTGTTTCGGTTGGACAGTAATAACGGCGACATTTAACTTTTTTTTATCCGATAAATAAACACTGTAAAATTCACGTTTTTTGTATATATGTATATGTATATATATATATATATATATATGACCCCCTCCCAATGTCTCCCTAATTCTGAGGTGTCAAGGTTGGCAAGTAGGTCGTAGGTCCTATGAAGTATTATTTTGGGGTGGGTGTTGGACTTTGGGCTCTCTTCTGTCACAAATTTTGTTCATAATTTTAATGGAATTTCTGATGGAGCTAATTGGCAAAAGGCTTCCACTTTGATGGCCTCAGAATTTTATCTCTGTTCTTTGCAGAGTGGTAAATGGATTGATTCTTCTATAACACTTTTCTACTCTCCTGGAGCACTCGAGGCGCTTTATATAACCTGCCACATTTGCACAAGTGCTTCCTTCTATGCTTTTTCTAAGTGTTCTCTAGCTAACATTCTCACACATTCATTCGCATTCATACTCTGATGGAGCAACTTGGGGTTAGTATCTTGCCCAAGGATATTTAACATGTAGACTGGGGGAGCCAGAAACAGCTTCCTTACTTTTGTTTGTTTTCAATCACTTCAATTTTATTTATACAGTGCCAAATCACAACAACAGTCGCCTCAATATGCTTTATATTGTAAGGTAGACCGTACCATATTACACAGATGTTTGTACCACTCTCTCCAAACCATCTATCACAGCAGTTCTCAGTGCCATCTTGTAGCCACCACTTTGACTCTCTCCTCTCCACACTCATCTAGCTTTGCATGGTTGACGTCATATATTTAAACCCAACTTCCGTTACTACCTCTGCTTCTTGCAGTTTCACTATTGCACCTGTCTCTTTCTCATTTGCTCAAATTCATTCAGTCTTGCTTCGACTGACTTTCATTCATTCTACCTGTCCATGAAGACTATTGCTTGACCTCCTCTGTCTACCTGTCAATCACCACGGCAAAAAAGAAGGGGCTCAGAGCTGATCCCTAGTGTAATCCAGCTTAATACCATTTCTCACTCCCATTGTACACCCTTTTATATCAGTGTTCTCATACAGGCCCTGCACCATCTTGAGTTCAATTCATCATCATGGGAAGCCTTAGGGGGAAATTTAGGGTTACCTGATCCAGCTCTGATTATATGCTTAGTAAGAAAAAACATTTCATGAGTTTTAAATGCACTTAAGAACAACACGCAACAACACTACATATGAGCAGGCGGAGGGAGGTATGGGGTCTTGGGCCGTCTGGGTGGGGTCTGGGATGCGGAGCCTCCCTGCTACTGCAGCGCCGGGGGAGGTCTGCTTGTCTCCACCAAAGGAAAAAGGGGAACATCGTCGGTCTTGCGTGCTACACAATACCATTCAATATTTAGTATTTACTGTTATTTACACTTAGCTAGATTATTGTGATGGGGTTGTGATTATTATGTTGCTCTCTTTTTTGCTTGTTTTCTGCTTTTTTTCTTTTTTCTTCTCTCAACAGGTGATCCAGGTGCCCTTTCTCACTGTCCCTCTTACACTCTGTTTTTCTTTCTCTCCCTCTCTTTCTTTCTTTCTCCCTTTCCTAACCCCCAGTCATGTCTGTCCATCTGTATCAACTGAAAATAAAATAAAATAAATAAATAATAATAACAAAGGTCAATCAAGGCTGTGATGATCCACTTGGTAAAGTAAATCCATTGCATCTTTCTTGGCCTTCAGACAGTAATTCTGATGGCTAAAGAATCAAACAGGACAGGGGGGGAAAAAAAGAAAAACCTTCTGTAGGTACACTGTACTGTATAAATGAATGTATTGTTACTGACTTTACCACATACATTCAGTATTCCTTTGTCGAAAAGGAAAGTTTTCAGCCTAATCTTAAAAGTAGAGAGGATGTCTGTCTACAGAATCCAAACTGGAAGCTGGTTCCAGTGGATTGTACACTACACTTAGGTTTAGAAGGAAAGGCGTAGATGTGAGAACACTGTCAGAAGCAGTGTTGGTCAAGTTACTTGAAAAAAAATTAGTAACTAATTACTGATTACCTATCCAAAAAATAATCCCGTTACTTTTGTGATTACTTATTTTGAAATGTAATTAGTTACTTACTTACTTAGTTACTTTTTAAAAACATGATACACAACCTGAATATAAAGCAAAAGACCTTTCAGCCCAATTCAATTTTTTTTATAATCCATCATATAAAATGCAATCAAATAAAAAGACTCTCTTTAAAAATTGTTTTATTAGTTTTAATCTTTTAACTTTATGCGCATTACATCAAGCAAAAATTAAATTATATGCAATAGTCTTTGACTTGAAGAAATTTTTTTAACATTTAAACCTATTTTCTGCATATTCCAGCATATAAAATAAATAACGTTTTGTGTTTACATTCACTCTTTCAAGTAAAACACAGCAGAAAATAAATAAAATCAAAGACTCAGCTGCACTGAGTCCTGTCGCTCTTAAATCTATTTTAACCTGTTTAGCAGGAGTGTAGAAGGTGGAGGTTTGCCTGGTGCAGCAGCGGTCGTGTCAGTGGGGGGATCCGGGGATTTCTCTGTGAATTTCACATTCCCGTGTCAGGGAATGTGTTGGGGGGGGGGTGCTGTAAAAATAAGTTTTCTTCCCATGCAGTATACAGCGGACGCTACTGTTTTTGTCACTTTTTATGGAATCAAACTCAAAGTAAGGTCAGTACTTCCACGCTTTAAACGCTGCACGCTCATACTCTCTCCTGCACTCTATATATTATCCACTGTTGATCTGCACACGTCTGTTAGACGTCTGTTAAACTGTAAGACTTGTAAGTGATTTGCTTAATTATAAAAGCATTCTTTCATTTATTTTATTTTACTGATTTTATTGTTACAATAAGTGATGATGTTTATTTTGAAGATCAGGAAGTTGTGCGTTAGCACGGCATGTTGTTACCAGAAACTGGAAGTTAAAAAGAAAAACGCTGACACTGTCTTGATTAGCAGCAGAAACTGCCTCGGTTAGTGAAGCAAAGCTTCGTGAAAGTTCTTCAAAAGTGTTTCAGAAGTTATCGGCTAACATCTCAATAGTGAGATGAATGTTAGGCAGAGCTGCCAAAATCAGCACAGGTGGCTGCTATGAGCTCCATGAGGAAAGTCCAGTGATGTCCAGTGATGGCGAGCCTCACCTGTGTGAGGCTCGCCATCACTGGACATCACTGGACTTTCCTCATCAGACAGACAGCGAATGATTTATTTGGTTTGTGGTAGGATTCCAACAGTCATCCCAACTGGCAACAGTGGACAGACAAAAAGAGTGCACTCCAGACTATGAATACACCAGGCATGAAACTGCTAGACAGCTAGACTGTTCCTACTGATAACTAAAGTCACAGTTGACTGATATCGCTGTGTGTTATCATTATTTGCACTCATATCCACCTCCTCCCCTACCCAGGAGTGGGTTATGTTGATATCTCTCTCTCTCTCTCTCTCTCATCTATATATATATATATATATATATATATATATATATATATATATATATATATATATATATATATATATAGGATGTCACCCTTGAAACAATTGCAGAACCTGCTATACTGAACAGACAACGACAAACAGCCAAAATTGAACTAAATTGGTCAGCACAGCAGAGAAAAATATACCAGCTTACACACAATATGTTAACAAAGATGTGACATTGATTAAAACTCACAGGATATACATGTGAGGCACACACACAGGTAATCAAATATATTATGAAACTATGAACTATGACGTTTCTTAAGACACAGCTGTCAAGCTATACAAAAAAGGATTTGTGTACAGCTGAGCAGAACCTATCCGACTATGAATGATATTTCACCTGTTCCAGAGGCCAAATTTAAACAAACAGTCAAGTACCCATTAGAGCACAAAGTGAAATTATAGTCCTGTTTAATTAAAATGTTAAACAGTGAAGTGTAGCTCATGAAAAAAATTCAACCATTGCCTTTATCTAGGCTCGCTGTCAGATTTGGTTGCATACGGTCTGCTGCTGATCCTGACCAGAACTCTTGTCTAATTCTTTCTCGTCGTCCTTGTTGAAGGTCTTCCCATCAGGCTCCTTCAACCATCTTAGCTTGAATTCTTCATTCTGGCTGTGCTCATTTAATGTCTGACTGAACTGTGAAACACAAACACCTCACTTTAGTCAACCATAGCTGTAAATATTGGCAGAAATGTAATAGAAATAAACAGAAATAGAAATAACACAACTAGATGTAGCATTTTTTATTATAATGGTGAAGTTTTGCTTCACACTCAGATATAATTACCTTTTCCAAGATGTTCTCTTTTAGTCCCTCCATATCCACAGCAGTGTTAGTTGTCTTCAGCTGCACTTTCAACACCTTCCTCATAGACACAGCTGTTTCATTAGCAAAACAAATTAAAACTGAATTGTATCAATTAAGGATTAACGAGTTCTGTGAACATTAGTTTGCTTTTAAAAACTGAGAGGAGAACTCACCAGTGAAACAGGCAAAGTTACGGGTATTTATACAATTAGAGTTGATCCAGTTCACAGATGATGAAGCACCACAAGAAGCTGTCACTAACGTGGACGGTGCATTGGGAAGCCAGTTGGTAAATGAAAGTGTGCTCCCATCTGACCACTTCCAGGAGTTTCTGTAAAGACCGATCCAAGCAGTGGAAGTTGCAATTGCCTTCAGCTGTTGACTCTCAGATTGGTTCCTCACACTGGCCAGGTCAGTGTAGTGGTCCCTGCAGTAGCTTTGAGCATCCCTCCAGGACTTACTCACACCCACAAAGATGAAACTTGATGTGTCTGAAAACATTTTGTTTTACTCCAAAGTCATTACAAATATCCAAACAAGTAATAGAAACCATGTTGTAATTTCTCAGCATGGTGTAAAACTGCAATTATTTATGTGTCATTTAAACCAGGACTACAGCAGAGTTAAAATATAATTTCAAATGATCTGGCTCTGTTACAAATAGAATCGCTTATGGTGATTCTGAAAATGAATACCATGTGCATTTTTCCTTCTTTTCATCTTTTCTTTGTATTTTAGTCCCTTCCTTTGAAGATGTGAAAAGAGACACATTTATGAGCTCTAAGAGACTTTTAAGGTTAATTTTTGTTTGGATCATTGATAACATATAAAATGGCCAAAGAAGTTCAGCAACGATTTCTTTTACAGCTTCAAACACAGCCTTAAAGGGAATAATTGATAGTAATAATAATAACACTCATAGTTTGGTTTTCATTACTTTTGTTGTAGCAGTAGAATGGTAACAGGTTTCCACACAACTGGTCATCCCAGTTCCCATTTTGAAGCATTGCCACACAAGCCATGTAACTGCTTATTCGATAACTGGGTTCCCCATTATTCCACATCGTGAAGTCAGCCTCTCCTTCATCAAAGTGATCCTGGTTCTCCAGAGACCATTCCCATGCTTCTGTGTCAGGTTGAAGTCCAAACCATACATAACCTGATGATCCTATGACTTCACTGAGTGCGGCAAGGTCCTGCGCATTATGTACAGTCGCCAGGTCAGTGTATGTCTTCCTGCAGTAATTTTGAGCTTGAGTCCAGTTCATTGGAATTTTAACAAGGTGATAGATGTGAGGTAAACATGCAGGTAGGAAACACAGTCCTGTGTTAACAATAAAGATATTTTACAGCACACTTCATACAGTATTTGACATTTGTCAAAACAGAGGTTGATTAATTCATCAGCATTTTCAATTCACATATACAGTTTACACATTACACATTACATTATAATTTTTTTTAATTTAATTTTTAAATGCTGTCCCTCCCAGACATGGATTCACACCAAAATACATGTGGAGTTTAGAGATTTATACAAAAAAAATTAACACTGACCTGATAGGACTATCATAACTGCAATGCCTTTCATCATTTTGGACACCTCACTTGCACCAAGAATTAAGTGTCAGCATATCAGTGTTATTTTCAGTGTTCGGGGACAAAGAGTTGAAATGCTCTACTGTAAAAAAAAATGACAGATACAATAAGTGTTGCAATGAAAATAAGAGCAAAGTAAAATAAATAAAGTAATTACAAAATATTAAAGAAAAGCACTTCAGTTCAGTATCTATATCCCAACGGTTATTCATTAAAAATTAAATACTATATATAATACTGCCTAAGTGTGCAAGATATATTATATATATATATATATATATATATATATATACTTTTTACTCAGTATTAAAATGACTTTACCAACAAGAGATTTAACATTTTGAATAAATAAATGCAATACATTAAATACAAAAAAAATCTGTAGCTATACCACGTGTGTGTTTTTTAAAGCAAATGTCCTGTTGTGTTTGTGCTTACCCGAAATAAATCCAGTTGCTATTATCTAACAAACGGCTGCGTAAAAGTATTCTCAGTGCAGTCAGTTGTTTGATTAGTGCAGTCCTCTGACTATAAAGAAATGCTCTCGGTTTGGAAGTGTGCGTGTTACAAAATTACCATGTGCTTCATGTCTGTATTCTTAAATTAGGGACATGGGATCAGTCAACCAAATTTTGTTCATCACTCCAGCAAAATATTTGCATAGTTCAATCTCTCTTCCAACAAGCTTTGTAGAAATGAGAGTGACTAGGCCTGTTGGGCTCAGTTGGTCACACCTGTAAACTTTTAAGGCACATGTTTTTGTGATTTGGTGCTATATAAATTGAACTGAATTTGGCTAAACTGAAGGAAAATTTTGTGACTATCACACAGGGTTTAGTTTAATTATTAATCAAAATAAAGTGTCCTGGAGTTTGGCAAGGACCTGTTATAAGAAGTCTGTACTTCCAGACGTCATAATAATAATAATAATAATAATAATAATAATAATAATTTTGTACTTACACTAAGCCTATGTTTTTTATATTTAATCTTTATTCTCAAACTCTTAAACGCTACCAAAACAATACCTGAGAGAATGGACACTACTGAGAGCAGATAATGTCCCCAACTGACCTAAGTTTCAGTTTAAAATCGCATGTTTTAAGAACAATATTGGTTCTTTCCTTAGGGATTATGTTTTATAAGTGCAGTTTGTTAAACCACTGAATAAACCACAAACTGTCCATCTCTTTATATTGGGCCAATTCCAACATATTCTCATCCCAAAACTTAACATGCCAATGCTATGTGACAAATCATCGTATGTTACGTTTTCGGCCACCCAACCCACCCATATGCCCTACGTTTGGAAACATGAGAACTGTTTGGAATGACTCTACACATGTACATTTATTTTACTTTCTCATCATCAATCGCTTTGGAAAACACTATATAATACAATTAAGGTGAGGTTAGGGCTGGAATTTAAGGCTGGAACGTGTGTTACCGCCGGGAGCGTCATTCTATTGGATTCCATCCACAATCTGGCGCGTATCTTAGGGATGCGAAAGGTTACCTTTCACGTTCTTCTGTGACGCCTCAAGAAATGACAAATTGTCTGTATGTTACGCGTTGGAATGGGAACGGTCTGGCCAAATCACAACAACAGTTGCCTCAAGGTGCTTTAAATTATAAGACCCTAAAGTAATACAAAAAACATAATCAGACAATCATCTATGAGTATTTTATGGGTAATTGAAACTAGTAATATATCCTGGTTTTTGTTTGGTTGAAAGTCACTTTTAATGCCCTATTCAAATGCAGTTGATGTTAGTTTGATTGAAGTACACTATATTGCAAAATGTATTCGCCTTCACATACAATAAACTTGAGTGACATCCCATGAATTATTCTATTAGGTTTAATTCTATTAGCTGCACCCTCTGCAGCTATAGAAGCTTCAACTCTTATAGGAATGCTTTCTACAAGCATCCCAAAGGGGTTCTATGAGGTTGAGATCAGGCTTCTGTGCAGGCCAGTCATGGTCTTCCACACCAAACCTGTTGGAACAGTAAGGGGCCAAACTGTCCTCCGTGAAATTGTCCAAAATATCTTGGTATACTGAAGCATTAAGCATTCCTTTCACAGAAACTTAGGGGCCAAGATCCATTCCTGAACACTAACCCCATGCCATAATCCCATCCGTGCTCTGCATAATGCAGTCAGATCCAATCCAATCCAGGACACAAGAAATGCCTCCACCTGCATCACTGTCAGCTATTTCACCCTGGAGGTCCGGCCTGATGGTATTGAATGCACTGGAAAAGTCCAAAAAGTATAGTCAGGCCTCATCAGGAGATGTGGTCTTAATATAGGTCAGAGCTGGTCAAGGATGAGTCTTTCCAGGGTGTTTACGAGGTGGGAAGTCAGTGCCACAGGCCTGTAATTCTGGGGAACACTGGGACGTGGCATCCTTGGTACAGGACATCATTGGGACCCTGTGTAGACTCAATCTCAATATGAACAGTTTATGAGAGACTCCACAAAGCTGGGGAATACAGTCCTTGAGGACATGGGGACTCACCCCTTCTAGTCCAGCAGACTTGCCTGAGTAGAGTCTTCTGATTTATCGGTAGGTCTAAAATTCTCTGCTCCCTGGTGGGACAGACCATATACTGTGTGAACATTGGCAGTGGAGTGAGGGTGACATGACTGAAGTCACCCAAGATAGCCATGAAGGTACTTGGGTGCTGAGTCTGTAACCGGGCTATAGCAGAGTGAATAATGTTACATACAGCTGTGGCCTTAGCAGAGGGAGGACCATCACAAGGGTAAATTCCTTGGGCAAATAATACGGCCAACAGTGCAAGTTCAATGTCGGGTCTTTGATTGTTATGCGAGCAGGGTTACACCACCGGTTGTTAACAAGAACGGCAAGCCCCCACACTGACCCAAAACAGTGGAAGCCTTCCACAGTTGTATTGTCATCAGGAATATAGTGGTGCGTCCATGATTCGGTAAAGCACATCAATCCACATGCCAGATATTCCCTAGCTTGTCCATCTTGTTTGCTAGCACCCAAAAATTCCCCAATTATAATAGATGGCAGCTTGTACCTCCTTCTCTCTTTAAGCCTTTGCTGTCTCACCTTTGCCTTCCTTCTCCCCGTCTGTCCTCCACCTTTGCATCCATGGTGTGTTTTCCTCCAGATTTCAGCTGGTACTTCTGTGACAGATAAGCCAGCTGGCATCAGGGTGATCAGCTGATCTCTGGAGTAAACAACGCTGCTGTGTGCACCTCGGTTCCATTCCATGGTGGCAACAAGGAGAAAAAAAAACTTTCTCGATCCACATGTTTAAAGTACTTAGTAAAGGCCAAAGGAATTAGTAAAAAAAAGTTAAAGTAAAGAGAAAAAGCAGGAGCAACTGAAACAGGGTGCATGCTGGTCGACACATGCGCACTTACTCTGAAACCTTTGGATCTTAGCATCAGTACCATTGTTGGATTCTCCTCTCACAAGGTCTAAAGTCCAGGACCTTGGTAAGCTAAATGTGATAGCCTCAAGAGCTTACTTACATAGAAAAAAGTTTAAAACATTAAATTGCCAATCTATAAACGTATACTGAAAAATTCAAAATGTCACACTTTTTTTTTTTCTATCTTGCAGCTGGATCAGACAAAGCAGTGAAACCATAGTGAACACATTCATCTACTGCCCATTATGTCAGTTGAATGGCTCAAAATTATTTTTTAGGTTGATTGGGGTGGGGGGAACTCTACTTACAGTTAGCAAATGCTTGTATATTTGCAAGAACTAAAGCAAAATTTGTTAGACATAACAGCCTTGGGTCAACATAAGATGAGTTTATAGATATAGATGCATAGATATATATGCCAGAGGAGCAAAACACCAGCTACTAGCAGACAGATAAGTCACTCTAGACTGCAAGACCAAACTGACCAACCTGTCCACTGCCTAGATTCATTACAAAAAAAACCTCACACCTGGATCCTGGAATGCTTAGAACTGTACAAGATCAAGGAAGCAATCATCAGCCACCTCCTCTACATGAATGACATCAAGCTAAGAGTAAATGAGACATCGATTCATTGATTCACACCACCAGGATATATAAAAATGACATCAGAATGTCATTCGCACTGGAGAAGTATAGTTGGATGGTAACAAAGAGAGGGAAGGTAGTCAGAACTGAGAGGATCGAACTACCAGAAGGCAACATTGTGGACAATAAGGACAGCTACAGGTACCTGGGAAACCCACAGGCAAATGGGAACCATGAAGAGGCCGCTTAGAAAGCTGCAACCACCAAATACCTACAGAGGGTCAGACAAGTCATGAGGAGTTAGATCCAAGCTATCAACATCTACACCCTTCCGGTGATCAGTTAACCTGCTGGGATAATAAGCTGGCCAGTGGCTAGTGAGTATCAGAACCACTGTCCACCAAATCCAGCACCCTGTATGCTAAACGGAAAGAAGGGCACTGAAGACTACTCCTGATCTACAGTTAATCATGTGTTTAAAGAATAGCTAAGATAGCTAAGAACAGGAAATATCATGGATGGAAAGGCTCCTGAACGACATGTACACCCAGCAGATACATGTAGAAGACGTGGCTGATATCAAGAAATCCTACCAATGGATAGAGAAAGCTGGACTGAAAGACAGCACAGAGGCACTAATCATGGCAGCACAGAAACAAGCTCTAAGTACAAAATCCTAGAGGCTACCACCACCAGGCAAGACCCCAAGTGCAGGCTGTGTAAACCTGCCCCTGAGACAATCCAGCACATAACAGCAGGTTGCAAGATGCTAGCAGGCAGGGCATACATGGAACACCATAACCAAGTGGCTGGCACAGTATACAGGAACATCTGTGCCTAGTATGGCCTGTCCCGAGGTCAAAATGGGAGACGCCCCTAGGGTGGCTGAGAATGACCAAGCTAAGATCCTGCTTCCAGACTTCCAGATACAGACCTCAGGTGGTGGTGGTGGTGGTGGTGGTGGCCAACCAACCAGACATAGTAGCGGTGGACAGAGATGGGCAGTAACTTACGTTACTGTAATCTGATTACTTTTTTAAAATAACGAGTAAAAGGATTACTATCGCAAAAACGGTAATTAGATTACCGTTACTTTCCTGTAGGAACGCTGCGTTACTGCGTTACTGCGTTACTAAAACCGTGATTTTTTTTGCAAGAATGTCTCATGACAGTGACGTAAGCGAGTGCGACGTTCGTGACAACAGCTGTGTGCAGATCAACAATGGATCATATATCGAGTGCGGGAGAGAGTATGAGCGTGCAGCCTTTAAAGCGTGGAAGTACTGACCTTACTTTGAGTTTGATTCCATAAAAAGTGACAAAAACATTAGTGTCCGTTGTGCGTGGGAAGAAAACTTCTTTTTACAGTGAAAAAAAAACCCCTAAACAAGCACCGAGTGCGCAACGACGTAATGGGAAACTCACAGAAAAACTCGCGGATTCTTCCACTGACCACTGCGGCACACCTGCACCAGGGTAAACCTCCGCCTACCGCAGTCCTGCTTTACAGGTGAAAATAGAGCAAAAGGACCGCTAGTCTTTGACTTTATTTATTTTCTGCTGTGTTTTACTTGCATCTATTTGAAAGACTGAGTGTAAACATAAAAAATATTTTATTTTATGTGCTGGAATGTGCAGAAAATAGGTTTAAATGTTAAACTAATTTCTTCCAGTCAGAGAATGTTGCATATAAATAAATTTTTACTTGATGCATAAAGTTAAAAGATTAAAACTGATAAAACAACTTTTAAAAAGAGACGTTTCCATTTGATTACATTTTGTATGATGGATTATGCAGAAAAAGTAGAATTGGGCTTAAAGATCTATCGCTTTATCACCTATTCAGCTTGTAAATCGTGTTTTTAAAAAGTAACTAAGTATCTAAGTAATTACTTTTGAAAATAAGTAATCAGTAAAGTAACGGGATTACTTTTTTGGGGAAGTAATCAGTAATTAGTTACTGATTATAAAATAGTAAATAGTTACTGAAGGACATGTCCTACTGATAACTTGACCAACACTGGTGGTGGACAAGCAGAGGTAGCGATATGGAATGACAGCAACATCAGAAAAAGGAACACAAGAAGCTCGAGAAGATGTGGAGGGTGAAGGTAACAAGGCAAGGCAAGGCAAGGCAAGTTTATTTGTATAGCACAATTCAACAACAAGGTGATTCAAAGTGCTTTACAGAGACATTAGAACAAATAAAAAGCATGATTTAAAATTGATTAAAACAAGCAAATAAACTAACTAATTAACAAACAAACAAACAAACAAAACAGTATATAAAATCAAAACAGATAAAATCAGAACAGTAGATAAAATCAGTAGTTAAATGTAAGTTCTGAAATTTAAGCTTAAAAGTGTGGATTTGGTGCTTTATTCAAATGCAGCTGAGAACAGGTGAGTCTTCAACCTGGATTTAAATAAACTGAGTGTTTCAGCTGATCTGAGGCTTTCTGGGAGTTTGTTCCAGATATAAGGAGCATAAAAGCTGAATGCAGCTTCTCCGTGTCTGGTTCTGACTCTGGGAACTGATAAAAGACCGGATCCAGATGACCTGAGGGATCTGGAAGGTTCATACTGGGTCAGGAGGTCACTGATGTATTTTGGTCCTAAACCATTCAGAGCTTTATAGACCAGCATCAGAACTTTAAAGTCTATCCTCTGACGGACAGGCAGCCAGTGTAAAGACCTCAGAGCTGGACTGATGTGGTCCACTTTTTTGGTCTTAGTGAGGACTCGAGCAGCAGAGTTCTGAATGAGCTGTAGTTGTCTGACTGATTTTTTAGGTAGACCTGTAAAGATGCTGTTACAGTAATCAAGCCTACTAAAGATGAATGCATGGACTAGTTTTTCCAGGTCCTGTTGAGACATCAGATCTTTTATCCTTGAAATATTCTTGAGGTGATAGTAAGCTGACTTTGTTATTGTCTTAATGTGTTTTTCTAAGTTTAGGTCTGCATCCATCACTACACCCAAATTTCTCGCCTGGTTTGTGGTTTTTAGATGTATAGATTGAAGTTCTCTGGTGACCTGTAATCGTTTTTCTTTGGCGCCAAAGACTATTACCTCAGTTTTGTTTTTGTTTAGCTGGAGAAAATTGTGGCACAACCAGTCATTGATTTCCTCAATGCATTTACCAAGAGCCTGTACAGGGCCTCGGTCTCCTGGTGACATTGTGATATATATATTTGTGTGTCATCTGCATAGCTGTGATAGTTTATTTTGTTGTTCTTTATAATCTGTGCCAGTGGGAGCATGTAGATGTTAAACAGAAGGGGTCCCAAGATGGAACCTTGGGGAACTCCACATGTGATACTTGTCTGCTCAGATGTGAAGTTACCTATTGATACAAAGTATTTCCTGTTTTCTAAGTATGTTTTGAACCAGTTTAGTACAGTTCCTGAAAGACCTGCCCAGTTCTCCAGTCGTTTGAGTAATATGTTGTGGTCAACTGTATCAAATGTTGCACTGAGATCCAGTAAAACTAGGACTGACATTTTTCCACTGTCTGTATTCAGACATATGTCATTAAACACTTTGGTCAGAGCGGTTTCAGTGCTGTGGTTCTGTCTAAAACCTGACTGGAAGGCATCGTAGCAATTATTCTGTTTTAAGAAGTAACTGAGCTGTTGAGAAACTGCTTTTTCAATGATCTTACTTAAAAATGGGAGATTTGAGATCGGCCTGTAGTTGTTCATTTGTGTCTTGTCAAGATTGTCCTTTTTCAGTATAGGTTTGATTACAGCAGTTTTTAGTGATTCTGGAAACACACCTTTTTTTTTTTTTTTTTTTTTTTTTGTGTCCCGTTTGGATCTATAGCCATCAGAATTGTTGTCTTAAGGCCAAGAAAGATGCCAAGCGGATTTATTTTACCAAGTGGATCGTCATGGCCTTGCCATATTGGTCCATTTGATTGACCTTTATTATAATTATGAATTTATTTTATTTTCAGTTGCTACAAACGGGACAGACATGACTGGAGGATAGGACAGGGAGAAAGAATGAAAGAAAGAGAGGGAGAGAAAGAAAACCAAATGGGAGAAGAGACGGTGAGAAGGGGGGGAAGAAAGAAGAAAAAAAAAAAAAAAAAAAAAAAGAACAAAACTCCTGGGTCACCTGTATGGAGAAAAAAAACAGAAGAGAAAGCAAACAACAAAGAGCAACATAATAAATAAAAAAAAACGGCACCATCACAATAAACTAGCTAGCAGTAGATATCAGTAGATACTAAATAATAAACGATATTGTGCAGCACGCAAGATAGACAGCGCACAATGTGCTTTGAGGCAGCAGCCAAGAAAGCTGTAGTCCGCGTCTGTGAATACCCGTGTGTACACCTGTGTGCATACCTGTGTGGATCAGCATGCTTGCATTCCAAAGGTTTCTCCATGTAACGATCTGCTAGGGAGTGTGGGGAGCCACAGCCCTGTCCTCCAGGGCATGAAGCAGGTATGGAGGAGATCAAAACTCCAGACATCCAGAGGCCCCCAGAACACAAGAGACCAAGGAAGACCAACAGAGGGGCAGCCGCGCCACTGTCCCAAGTAAGAGCTGAGGAGAGTCCCAGATGAGGGCTTCACTCAGCAGCCGCGGAGCAGAAGCCAGGGGGAGTTTGCAGTGACGCGCCCGTGAGCGCCGCCGGAGCCAGCTGTGCTGATGTCACTGAGTGACCGAAGCCCCAGGCGAGAGGGGCCGGGGCACCCACCTCCCGGAAGTGGGCCCGATCAGAGACCCAAGGCTCCA